>NC_089806.1:36127736-36380236 GCF_029633855.1 Hoplias malabaricus | reverse complement strand
TGTCAATAAACAGTCAAAAGTCACAGGACACCCTTTTATCTGAATACCTCAGTAAGTAATGGGTGGGGGTGGCCTATCTAATAGGCTATGTCTGGAACATGGCCGCCATCTTGAAAGCCGCCATTTTTGCCACTTATGACTCACCCTGTACTTCTGAAATGGGAACTCTCTAGAGTCTGTAAGATTGTGATTAAAAGAAGGTTCTACCACATTGTTCTAATAACTATGTAATAACATGTAAAATGAGTGTAACTAATAGTGGTTTATTCACTAGTGGTACAGCTTATATAAATACACTTCAAGTTTTGCTTAATATGCATAACATCCATAAACACTGGTGCCCCCCCCACCCCATACACAATAGCTCCACATCCCTCCTAGGGGGAGATATGTAGTCCCACTGTAATAAAATATGTATTCTCAATTTATAATGTTTCTAATATCAATTTAATAAAATGCATCAATGATCTAATAATGCTTCGTTACATATTAAAACACATCAAAGAACAGTAATAACTTTTGTTGTATTCTCTGATACACATGCATTACAGAAGTACACGTTTATGTTGCTAGTTACTAAATAATTACAAAAAAAAAACTCAATTAAAGCTGATATTTGGGACTGTACTTTGTGTGAAGGCAGTGCATAGTGAAAAATATAAATATATATATTTTATAAATAAAATATAAAAAATAAAAATTCCAGGACACATCAACTGCTTCTTAACGGCCAACCACTTATATGTTAATTAGGCGTCTTACTCACAAATAGAATGTAAGAATCTCTCTCTCTCTCTCTCTCTCTCTCTCTCTCTCTCCCCCTCCCCACACACAGATGGTGACTCACCTTCTACAGTTTGATCAAACGTGAACATTTAACCTCCAAAAATAGCATCTCAAGACAAGAGAAACAATTACAGTCAATTATCACTTATGCATTTCATATATCTTTCCTTCTTCTTCATTTTTATGAGTGCTCAAGCCTCCGGGGGGAGAGAGAATGTCTGTCATTCTGTGGTCGTGCAATTACAGCATGATCCACTCAAGTGAAACTTCTATTCCTGAATAATATTTTTTTTCCTCCTGAGCCTTAATTTATGAAATTTGTTAATTTCCAAGCACTCTCTCTCTCTCTCGTTTGCATTTTATTGACCAATGATTGGACTAAACTATTGATTATTAAGGTTTGTGTATATATATATATATTCCTTTCCGAATGTAAATACAGCCGTTTGGTCTCGATATTGAAGTGAATGCGGGCTTATGACAGATGAAAGGAGTCTGGGATGGAAGGGGAGGGGGTGGGGGAGTTACAGGCCTTAAACACCCACCCTTCCTCCTCCTCCTTGTCCTCTTTTGTGGAGGAAGAGGCGGCGAGAGCCGAGAGGGATTTGCTGGCGTGTTAGTAATCCATTTCACTTCCGTGTTCTGAGGGAAATTTGTCATGTCGCTTTTCACAGTGCTGCTCACTGTTAGCCACACGTCAAGCCCACCATACTGAAAAAAAAAACACATCCCCTCAGCTCCCAAGACGGGCGAGGATTCGGAATCCTGGAGAAGGCCCACAAACAGCTCCCAGAGAGACTAGGATAACAATGCCTGCTTTAATGCAGGGAAATTTATATACAGTTGTATGCTTTAGCTTTAAGCTGTAAGCTGGATGTCCAGGTGAGGGTAAATACCCCTTACATTCAGTTGAGCATGCACAGGTTGTGTAATCTAGAAAATAGAAAAGCGTGGATTAAAAGGGGATACTCTGGATCCCCCCAGAAGGTTAGAGTAAACCTGCTCAATCCTGAATGTCAGCTAGAGTGGCATGATCTTCAAGAGCTCAATCCCTGTCTGGGAAACCACCCCCAAATATCCTGGGATCTAGAGCAGTGCACCTACAACGGACCTCTGAAATGATGGAGCACCATTTAACACCTCGGGTTGAGATGGAACAGTGTTTAAGACCCAGAAAACGCTCATCTTAGGAGGTTGAAGGCTAGGGTTGGGATCCAGAGTGTGTGAGGCCAATTCTACTCTCCTGCAATCACACAGCACGGATTAAACTTGCAAACTCCCAATGACAGGACCAACACTGAGACCACTAGACCACTCGGGCATTGGGTATTATCAGCTAAAGAAAGTGCCATAATCAATCACTGAAAAGTCTACATCATTTCAATAAACCATCTACCAACAGTAAAACAAAAGGCAAAAGGTGAACAAAAGGCCACTGTTTTTTCTGTATTTACCAGCTTCATTTTTGACTTACCATTTCCGCTTGAATTGTTTCACTACTTAGTGATTCTTTCCTTCCACCTTAAATGTCATGTTAGGAGGCAGATATTTGCTCCTAGATACTGGTTAATACTGGAGCTATTCACCATGCAGCTGCCATCTTCTGTTCCACCTTAAATAGGCTAATGCTGCCACTGAAACACAAGGCTTATTACCCCTTTCTTGGTTTAAAACATCCAAACCACAGAGTTATCCGTTATCTGCATCCCTCCTATAGTTTTATAGTTACTGGGTTCTAAGCTGCCGCCATGTTTCAAATATATAGCCAATATTTCCTCTTGTATTACTAAAGTACTTGTATTAATTTAGGTCTGGTACAATCTAACATTATTTCTGGTCGTTTGCTCTCTTTCATAGCTGTAGCGTACGGTGTCTTACCTGGCAACCCAGGGTGTGTGAACTGTACTGTGATTGGACAGTGTGTGGGATCTCAGAAACACAAATAGAGCTCTGCTTCGGAATGGACACTCCTCACAGAAGACTGCAGCAAGGCTGTGAGAGATGCCAATGCTTCAAACATTCTGGTCATTTAAGGTTTAGTAGCATGAATATATTACAGATTGCTCCTTTAAATTTAGGGTTGGGTTAAGAGTTAGGGTGAAGGTTAGGATTAGGTTTAAAGCAAGTTTTAAAACAGATTTATTGAGATGCAGTGCCAGAAATTCATGTACACCTATGCAAATTAAATTACACATTTTATAAATGCCAATTAGGTTTAGTTTGAATTATACGAATCTTGGGATTAGTCCGAGAATTTGTCCCAGATGGTCCTAGCCACTGGAAAAGAATTTATAGGAGGAAGGACAGAGGAGGGGTTTCAAGTATGGTCTTTTTCCCAACCTGTTGTTATTACATACCTCCATGTAATCCTTTTCTCAAACCTGATATTACATACCTCGGCGTAATCCTTCTCCCAAACTGCTTTTATTCCCCAGCTCCAAGACTTCAGATATTTCAGGGGACCATGCAATCTCTCACCCAAATAAAGTTTCAGATATTTCATAAGGGAGCAGGGGGGTCTTTACGGCATATGCATTCAATCATGTTGTCTTTCAGCCTATAACTGAGCAGATTTAGGTCCTGGTTCTAGACTATACATTTATAACATCTAAACAGAGCCAAAGTGGGGGACAGAGCTCTTGGAGATCTATGTCCCTCCACTGCAGTCTTCCCCTCAAAACGAGGAGGTCTAATTGTATGTCATTTTAAAGAAACAGCTTAAAACAAAAGGTGCAAACAGTATAAATAACCCTTCACAGGTACAACAAGGGTTTTAGGGCGTTTTCACACTTGCACGTTTTGGTCCGGTTAATTCTGGACCAAACTCTGGTTCATTTACACACTTGGTGCAGTTGGTTTGGGGAGGTGTGAAAGAAGTAATTACACTCAAATCCAAACCAAAACAACGATATCAAGACCCTCAAAAAGAGGTGGTCTCGGCCTTGTTCCAAACAGCCTCTGGTGCTGTTTGTTCTTGATGAGAATGTGATCCGACCTTGATCGATCCGATTATAAGGTGTACACAGCAGGTCGGTGCTGTACGGCTCCCGTAGCCAGGGGTGGTAGCGCACTGGATGCAGCAGAGCAGGAAAACAGAGAACTGGCTACAGTTTAGTTGCTAATCGGACATATGTCCCCTGTCTCGATCCTTGCCCTAAGCTCTGAGGCCTTCCTTGAAGTGTGCACTTTAATGACTTTGTCAAAGTGTGAGCAAAAGGGGTGCAAGGGTTCAAGGGCTCAGAGAGTTGGGAGCCAAAGGGTAAACACTCTGGTCCTTCAGGTGTAAACATCACTCACGCACTCACTCATCCATTCACCCATACACTCACACCAGTGAACAATTTCACACACTCAGCCCGTGGAAATCTCCCATGTCTAATCCACCGACCAAGATGTGCCTTTGTATTGTGTGTGGAAACCGGAACTCCATTTGGGGACCAACACAGACACAGGGAGAACACACCTAAAGTAAGGATCGAACCCTGGATGCCAGGACCCTAGAGCCGTGTCTCAGCCCAATACCGCCAACCCCTCCAATACCTCTGTGATTTATTTGTGTTTATCCTAACATTAGCCTCATTTTTATAGCAAAATAAACACTGACTGAACAGAAGTGCACAGTAAAGGACTGACATATTGCTCACAAACATTCTTCACATCCACTGTTTTCCAGGAGTTTCTGGAAGAAAAAATAATAATAATAAACCAAAGACACTCTTAAGATGTCTGCTCCAGTTTCCTGATGTATCCCAGATGTGGCAATCATCTTCTCAGATGTCAGAAGTGTTTGGGATAGATCCTCCAGTAAAGAAGAAATGCTGAAGCAGGAAATTGCATGTCTCAAGGTGCTGGAGTGGACCCTTGGAGAGTGATGTTGGTCTGCTGTTTCTCAGGAAGGTCAAACAGTGAAGCTGTGTATATGGAACACCCACTCACACACTCAGCTCGGGCATTCTAGTCCTGTCCTTTTGGAGGAGGGGTCCTGTAACCTTCACTAAAGCACCATTCAAACACACTTTGCAGGTTTCTGTTGTATATCCGTATCTCTCCACTGCAATGCTCTAAGCTGGAGGACCTACTTCTTTCGGCGGAGTAAACTGACATGTTTCAAGACATATTTGTGTTTCTTTTTTAATGCAGCAGAATGCCTGAAGTCACATATGAACACATTTTTGGACACCTGCTTGTCCAGAATGAAGACAACACCAAGTATGATTCTGAATTGTTGCTCCTGGGCTCCCCCTACAGTTGCAGAGAGTAATTCCGTTTAACAGCACTGTCCTGAAATCAACAGGGAGGGATGGGGTTATATCCTGCCCTCATCAACATACACACATAGTGCAGTTTCTGCCATGCTGAGCCCAGAGAAGCAGTGACAGGGGCCCTATTCATGGTTTTACAGGTCAGTGAAGCATCACAGAGATTTTGAAGCTGTAAATTAAAGCTAGAAATACTACCTAGTGTTCTTTTAATGTTATTTTGCTGTATTTTTTACAGAGATTTTATGTCATTCATCCGTGAAAGCGTTGGAAAAAATCCATCCATCCATCCATTATCTGTAACCGCTTATCCAATTTTAGGGTCGCAGGGGGTCCAGAGCCTACCTGGAATCATTGGGTGCAAGGCGGGAATACACCCTGGAGGGGACGCCAGTCCTTCACAGGGCAACACAGACACACACACTTACGGACACTTTCGAGTCGCCAATCCACCTGCAACGTGTGTTTTTGGACTGTGGGAGGAAACCGGAGCACCCGGAGGAAACCCACACGGACACGGGGAGAACACACCAACTCCTCACAGACAGTCACCCGGAGCGGGAATCGAACCCACAACCTCCAGGCCCCTGGAGCTCTGTGACTGCGACACTATCTGCTGCACCACCGTGCCACCCCATTGGAAAAAATTCAGTACTTTATTTGGCTGGTTAGCTCTTGATCAAACACTCCAATGGTGATCTAAGGATCATGTGCAGCTGCTTCAGAGCAACACATTTATATTGAAGCTTTTCACTTCATTACCTTTTACAGTCTGATCCCACTTTGTATTTTAATGCTTTTATCCTCTACACTCTTACACTTCTCACTGCTTGTCCACCCTAGTTTCATCTTTATTTGTCCTCCCTTCATCCCTCCCTCCATCCCTCCCTCTCCCAGTGACAGAAAGAGTGTCATTTGGCCTGAGAGAGCCCTATTAGCACTAATTGAGAGTGTGGTACAGCGGGAAAGAGGGCCCTCTCGTTACTCACAGATGAAGGGGCAGAAACAGAGGATCATACAGAGAGAGAGAGAGAGAGAGAGAGAGAGAGAGAGAGAAGGACCACAAGAAAGAAGACAGAAGTTTGGGAGGGGTTATATGAATGATACAGTGACAGTGTTTTGTTTGAAGCAGGGGTGTTTCTAGAATACTTGTTGTACTTGGGCACACAAAGTTTAGAGAGCACAGCTGTACCCCTCTACTTGCCAATCAGTCAGATAGGCAGAACTGAGCATCTACTAAAAAGCAGGTTTTACACTAATAATTTGAGTGTTTTAAAACAAAATAGTGCTCTGCAACAAATGAGAAATAAATAAGCAATTAATAATTAGGGAAATGCTATGAACTGCATTTATTTGTGCATTTTTTTAAACGGGTTAAGTGATTAAAACAAAAATAAAAAGTATACATCTCAGTTTACATAATTTGCCAAAACTGCCTCCACATTTCTCTGACTTACACTGAACAATCAATGGATTAGGAACATGTACCTTGTATCTCCACTCGTTGTCCATTTTATCGGCTCCACTGGCCGTACAGGAGCACTTTGTAGTTCTACAATTACAGACTGTAGTCGACCTATTCTTTTTTATTCTCATTTTACCCTGCTCTTCAATTAGATAAACTACACCATTCACTTCCTGTATTCCTTAAAAATGTTCCACTGCTCCCCTTGTGGCTGGAGGTGGCAATGCACACCCCAATGTAGATAGATAGATAGATAGATAGATAGATACTTTATTGATCCCCAGGGGAAATTAAAGGTCTCAGTAGCTTACAGACTTAGACATCACGTACACAAATCACTAAACAGCAATGGACTAATAGAGTTTAAAAAAAAAAAAAAAAAAAAAAAAAAAAAAAAAAAAAAAAATATCAAATACCCAAGAAGCTGACAGTGTGCTTAAGAATAATCAATCAATCAATCAATCGTCAGAGTAATCAAACATAGCCTGGCAAGAATCTGTGATACTGTGAGCAGCTGGGGATGATCTCTTTTGTGCAGCATATGATTTAAAATTTGAAAAGGTGTGGATAATGCAATGGGTATGGAATGTGCAATATAAGTACAGTGCAATAACAGTGCAGTTTCAGAATTAGAAATAAATATATTAAATAAAATAGTGCAAGGCAATTTAGTGCAATGTACCTGTATTAAGTATACACCTACTATTGTAGCTGTCAGATTAAGGTACACATGAGGTAGATGAGTTGGTTGACTTGTCCAGTGGTTGACCTGTCTATTGTCCAGTTAGGTACACATGTGCAATATGGAGGAGGTACTTGTAGTAAGTACATGGACAATCCACCATCTCAAAGAAAAATCAGTATGGAGCTAAATAAATAGAATAAATATTTGAAACTGAATTCTGAATATTTTAAATATATTTATTAGATTTTTAAAAAAATATTTGAATTGCATTTGGGCGGGACGGTGGCGTAGCAGGTAGTGTCGCAGTCACACATCTCCAGGAACCTGGAGGTTGTGAGTTTGAATCCCGCTCCAAGTGACTGTCTGTGAGGAGTGTGGTGTGTTCTCTTTGTGTCTCTGTGGGTTTCCTCCGGGTGCTCCGGTTTCCTCCCACAGTCCAAAGAAAAAACACATGTTGGTAGGTGGATTGGCGACTCCAAGACGTCCATAGGTGTGTGTGTGTGTGTGTCTGTATTGCCCTGTGAAGGACTGGCGCCCCCTCCAGGGTGTATTTCCACCTTGTGCCCGATGATTCCAGGTAGGCTCTGGACCCACCACGACCCTGAACTGGATAAGGGTTACAGATAATGAATGAATTAATTGTATTTATACGATTTTATTTTTTGTATAATTGCATACTGGAATTTAAATGTTCTTACATTTTCTGTAAGCACTTATACAGTTCAGTGTTGAGGTCGGTCTAGATCCCACCCTGAATCACTGGGCACAAGGCAGGAACACACCCAGAAACACACCAGTCCTTCACAAGGCGACACACACTCACACATTTACACCTATTGACACCTACCAACATGTGTTTTTAAAAATCAATCAGTCAAAGTTAAGGTTCTTCACCCATTTAAAAATATTAGCAAGATTGGTTCTTTATGGAACCAAAGGTGGTTCTTCTATGGCATCACTCACTAATATTTTGAAGCACCTTTAAAATCAACATTTTATAATTTATCAACATTTCATTTACATTCAAATTTCACTCAACAACTCCTTCTCAGTGCATTTTTTAAATGACAGTATTTAAGCCAAGTGTTGACCAACTGGATGTGAAGGAAAGCATCTAATAGAAGTAGTCTTTTTTTATTAGCTGTTGTTTCAGCTATTTATGGTTGTTGTGTTGTGCACAGACTTGTCAGTGTGAAGCACATCCATGGTTTGATTGACATTTGACCGAGCACACAGCAGCTACAAATGGAACACAGCCTTGTGAAGAAAAAACGCCCCCAGAAGACCTGAAGGCCCACACACTCCTCTGATTAGAGCCCTGACTTCAGCCCGTCTTCAGTGACTGACAACAGACCTGGGCTTGTCGCATCAAATTAATTCCAATGCTTAATTAAGTTTCGCAAAGTGATGAAGGAAGCTACCAATTTTGAGTCGTTAAATCTTCACAAAATGACCTTCCCAAGACCTGAATGACCAGGTAAAGTGTTTTGCAGAGGTCTTACCTCTGATTGGGTTCTGAAACATGGCCATCAAGGATTAGAAATAAATTAAAAATTCCTCAGAGCGGAGATACCAAGATATTTTAATGTGAATTTCATGATTTTAGAGACACCCTTTAGTTCCAACAGGAGCTGCATTCTGCCTCTTGCAAAGATCTATCACACCAACATCTAACTGTGAGCATGCTTTCTGTGTGCTGTCAGACTGACAGTAATCAGTGTTGCCTTGTTTACAAAATGGCAGCTCAAGCAAGGTACTGTGCAAAGCTACATGTAATAAATCTTTGCCTTTCCCTCGAAACTTCTGGAATGGTGAGAGTTTCCAAGTATGCAATGTATTGTCACTCTGCTGTTCATATGTGCATTAGGTGTGTTTACATCATGTTTACATCCAGTTACCGTTTACAGCACAAATACAATTTAAATTGCAGTGCCCCCCCACGCCGGTACTTATGGTTTTGTATTGTCTTGTATTGCATTGTATTGTATTGTACTGTATGCATATTGTTTTGTATTTTCTTAGCCATATCTTTTGCACTTTAATGTGTGTGCACTGTTTTATGTTGCACTAGCTTTGCACTAGTCGCACTTTAATGTTGTGTATTGTCTTATGTAGCACCTTGGTCCTGGAGGAACGCTATTTCGTTTCACTGTGTACTGTAAACACTGTATACTGCTGAAATGATAATAAACTTCTTTATTAAAAAGTATCATTAATGAGTTCTCCCTCAAAAAAAGTCTAATCTTTTAGGAAGGCTTTACACTTGATTTCCGATTCTTGCTGTGAGGATTTGAAGCACCAGTGAGATTAAGTACTGATGCTGAGGGATCTGTTCACAAACAGCATGTCAACTCATCCCAGAGGCAGTGGATACTGCTCCATCACTCAGGAGAACACATATGGCTCTACAGTCTAATACCCGGGGACGGTACACCTCCTTCCTGAGCTCATGTGAAACTGCTCCAGAGTGTCACCTTCTATGTGCTATTCAGTGTATTTATATGGAGATTGTGTAAACTTTGTGCGCACAGTGAAAAGACAAATGTCACTAATGGGTGCAACATAAATAATTGAAGTCACTTATAGGAACATTTGGTTGCAAATGGTTGGGCAAATGGGCAACATTTGGGACCTACCTATATACACTAATGGTGCTTTTCCATCCAACCTTCCTGACTTGACTCGGCTTGGCTTGGCTCTTTTGCTTTAAATCTAGTACCTGGTCCCTGGAACCGGTTACTTTTAGTCTCTGATTGTACCTGGGACAAAGCAAGCCAAGTAGGCACTAAATGTGATGTGTAAAGATTGCAGAGCGCTGATTGGCCAAAGAGACCTGTCAATCACCACAAAATGCAGACCTCCAGCACAAACTAGCTGCTTGTAAAATGTCCAAGTTACAGCAGTGGTTAGATTTGTTTTTTATCTGACTCACAATGGCAGCTCGTAACATTACCCCATGGTGTTTTTAAGAGGTTCAAACACTCTTCGGATCGGTGGCTGACGAAAAACTCCAGCAAGAGCTGGACGATGCAACAAGGATTACTCTGCTGTGAAAACTGGGGAATCTGTGAGAACTGGGGCATGGAGTCATTTTCAGCCCAACAAACAAAAAGCAACACATGAATACACAATGAGAAACCGAACCTAGCATTATCACCATCATTGCTGTGATTTTCAAAGCCTGCAGTTCCTGTTACAGATGGGATTTTGCGACACATTTCGCTGGGGAGATGTGCTAGTGGAAAAGCGACCAGGGCAAAGCGCATCAAGCCGAGCTGAGTCAAGCTGGTCCCACTTGGCTCGGCTCGATGTGCTTTCCCCTGGTCGCTTTTCCACTAGCACAGAAATAATATAATGACGCTTCTCATTACCAGTGAATTCAGGTGTTTTGTTCAGTTTAATTGCCACAGAAGTATTAAAACAAGCATCACAGCGTGTGGTAATAATTAAAAGTAGAAGTATTTAGCAACCACAGAAAGTCAGAATCTAAGTGGCACACCACAGAGTGAGATTATAGAATGAGGTTGTCGAGTGCTGAGACACTCAGTTTGCAAACATCACCAATGCACTTCTGACACACTAAGTGTGGAGTTCCAGATCTACTCTGGCATTAACATCAGCACAAAAACTGTAAGCCAGGGGAAGCATGGCATGGGTTTCTATTGCTGAGCAGATGTATGCAAGACTTACATCACCAAGTACAATGCCAGGCATCAGGTGAAGTGTTGTAAAGTATGCTTCCACTGGACTCCGGAGTGAGGAATCACACTTGAGTATCTGGCAGTCTGATGGACAAGTCTGTGTATGCTGAAAACCAAGAGAACATTACGTGCATTACTGCACTCTGTCTACTGTCAAGTTTGGTGGAGGAGGGATAATGCTATGAAGAGAGTTCCTTTTTCACTTAGTTCCAGTGAAGGGAAACATTAATGCATTATTATACCAAGACATTCTGGACAACTGTATGCTTCTAATTTTGTAGGAACACTTGGGGGGAGGCTGTTTTCTGTTCCAGCATGACCCCAGTGCACAAAGCAAGGTCCATAGCAAGGCATGATTGGGCAAGTTTGGGTGTCAGGTGTCAGTTGACTGTGTGATTTGATTTCAAACTAGATTGCACCACAACTCTAGTGTCTACTCTCCATTCTACAGATTTTAAAAAAACAGATTGTTTCAAAGATGAGAGAGAAGCAGTTTTAGCACCACCAGTTTGTTGAGTGCTAGCACTTTTCTGTTGCGCCCTTATGTCGTAGAGATAAATTTATGTAAATAATTTAAAAAAACTGATGTGAGTTGACCAAAATAATTAGGGGGACAAATCCCCATCCTGTGCCACACCAACACCACTACATGCTTCATTTGATGAGATTTCATAATCAAATCAAATTAATGTGTTTAAAGTGTTATGATACTGTTGAGCTGCTAGTGAGCAATGTGAGGTGTGAGGGGACACTTTGCTGTGAAAACAATCCACAGCTGTCCACAACATTTTAATGTAGGTTTATTCTTTAGATTGTGTTTCCTTAAATTTGGAGTGGCCAGTTGTGAATGAAGAGAATTATATTTTTACAAGATACATTTGTCACTTACTGAACAACAGAACCCAGGTCATATGTCGCATGTGCATGTTGTGTGGAGCCCTGTCATGATTTGTGTTCCTGAACTGTGTCCTTGTGTGATTCTGGGTAGACTCTGGACCCACCCCATATCTGAAAAAGATGAAGTGGTTAAAGCAAATGAATGAATGAATGTTGTGTGCATATAAGCACAAGATAATTTAAAGCAGAAAGAACTGTTCCCTGGGGTTGAATATTAAAATTGTTCTGGACTTTTCCCATCAGTTTATATTCATTGCATTTCCATACAAATTGGTAATATTTTACAAATATATATAATCTTTTACCATTTCTCTGCAAATGCTCTCCCACATGCAAATTACAACTTTAGGCCTATACTCTGGTTATAATGTGCTCTCACACACAAACATGTTTGTATTCATGCATTACATAGGCCTCCATTTAATCTGTGGAGACTTCGCTCTACGTTATTCAAAATAAATAATAGACTAACCCTAAACCTTAATCCTAAACCATAACCCTAACCTCCCCCTACCCTGAAACATGTGTCTTTAGCTTTAAATGTAATTATTTATATTGAAGGAAAAGAAGGACCCACAGTGCGGCTGTGTAAACAGATTTTAGTCTGGTCCCCATAATGTGATATATTCTTGTCTCACACACACACACATGCACATACACACAGTCTTATCTTCTGTATTCCAAGACAAAGAGTAACACTGATATGATAAACAGCAGCCACAATATAATCATTGCCTGAAACAATCAAATTTTTTAATGAAGAAAAAGACATACTTTCATGAAAATAGCTTTTGGTGTCTTCGGATGATAGACATACATTTCTCAAAAATGTGAGCATGGGCACGCTCGCAAACACACACACACACACACACACACACACACACACACACACACACACACACACACACACACAATCCATCTGTATTTATTGTAGATGCTCTTTGTATGAAATCATATTACATTTAGGTATTTTCATTATTTGGATTCATCCTGGGCTCTAGAGTGAAACCTAATCAGAAATCTCCCTCTCTCCTGCTCTCGCTGTGCCTCAGGCTATAGGCGGATGGTGTAGCGAAGGTAGAGAGAGAGAGAGAGAGAGAGAGAGAGAGAGAGAGAGAGAGAGAGAGAGAGAGAGAGAGAGAGAGTCGAAGGCAACAAAGGAAATGAAGTGGAGAGAAAGGTATAAAATGGAGAGACTGAGCAAAAGGGTACATGAAAATAATGACACAGTGAAATCGCACAGGAGTCAAGTGCAACCTTGTCCTCTGAGCCTTTCAGTGATCATGGGAATCCTTACACCACTGAAGGAGGGAAAAGGAAAAAATTCATGTGAATAAACTGCTGTGTCTAGTGGTAGTGTCAGATTATCTAAGAAACTGTTGGCTCACTATGTATTCAAATGTTGTGACTGTGTTGAGCTGCCAGGGAGCAATGAGGAGACTTCCTGCTGAGGGGTGTGCTGCAGCCTAAATATACGTAAATTCACACATATTTGACAGAAAGATCATTTCGAGGATTTCGACAATGTGTATGAAATAGTTAGCCATTCATAGATGTAAATATTCTGTTGATTACGCATGAAAATTTTGCCTTAAACTGCCCTTAACCATAACCCTAACTCTAAAACAACTTAATGCTAATCAAATGATAACCCTCACATTAAACATTTTGGTGTTATAGCTTGAGAGCTTCTGTCCAATCACAGTACAGTTCACACCCCAGGTACACACTGACACAAACAAAGAATCCCAGCCATGAAGTGACCAAGCGAACAAAGATAATGCTTGACATAAAAAGCATCAGTGCCCTTCTGAATATTGTATTGCATTTCCCATTTTAAATGCTTGCTGTCGTTTCAGCTTGCTCCTTAACTAAACACTTAACCCTAATATTAACCATAACCTCAAACTCAACCCTAAAGGTTAGAAGTACTGGCCATAATCCTGTGTAACTGTCTCCTACAGCCAGCAGGTTATAGCACTGTTTCTGTAGCTCTTTGTCAGGTACATACGTTTGTTTGCATTTAGTGAAACAGTGCCACCAATGGACAGGAGCTTACTTAGTGACTATAAAATGCCTAATGTCAGGAGATCTTATTGTAGTCTGAAATGCAGCTTTCTTTACAACTGCCACTGAGCCTTTCAGTGCTTTTACACTGCTGAAGCAATTATGGAAAATAATGATTTCATGTGTAAAACATGGCTCCTGTGTTTCTTTGAGTCAGCCAATTGCTGATTGGAAAAAAACATTCCAACTGTGAAAAAGCTAAGTGTATACACAACCAAGACACACTGGAGGCATGTTGCTTTACAAAGGCTCTGACATTTCAGCGGGAGGTTTGTCACGCTGAGGATGAAGTGTAAATGTATGTTTCTTCACTTATCTAATTCCAAAATAGGATTTTGTCAGAGCTGGATAGAGCCTTATTAATTAAATGTATTATATTATTTCTGTGTATTTCTCTTGCCAAGATGTAAACAAAGCAGTATGGGGTGATCGGGGTGATCTGCTAGCGCAGGATTTAGGTGTTGGCCACCATTGTGTGAATATATGGTTTCACGTTTTTGTTTTTTTTTTCCTGAAATGAAGGGTTTCAATATGTAATAACCACAGTAACAGCTCCCACTCGTCTTTGAAAGTTGTAGACAAGATGTTGGAACATTTCTATAAGGATTTGATTGTGTTCAAGAGCCAGAAACCTAGTGAGGTCCAGTCACAACCGGTTCTTTGAGTGATGCCATAGAAGAACTACTTTGATTCCATAAAGCATCATGTTTTTTTTAAGAGATGCGTGAGTGTGAATAAAGTTTTAAAGGTTTAAAAATCTATCACTCCATCAGAAGGTTCATTTAAACACATTAGCAACAATGGTTCTTTATGGAACCAAATGAGGTTATTCTATGGCATGGCTCAAAGAACCTTTTGTTGCACCTTGACTTTTAAGAATGTCGGATAATGATCCTGGATGACATAGTTCTAGATCATAAACACAGCTCCGCCTTGTTCCAAATGCACATCCTGGTGCTCCTATCATTTCATACAATGCAATTCCACTGGTCAACAGCCCATTGCTAGGGCGGGCTTTATAAACCTCTTTTTGACCCTTGGTGCCGGATATGTGGCTTTAGGCTCATGATCAGCTGAAAGTGCCTATTCAAATACAGCAAAATCTTGGAAACCAAGGCCTAACCTACACTCTTCCTTCCACATCCAGAGAATTGCTTTGATTTGCAGGCACCACAATGCAAGCAATTCTGATGGAAATTGGGTTGCTGTCTGTCTAACAGAGCTCTTGTGTGGGCAGGTGTTAATGGAATGTGGATAAATCTTACCTGGACATGATCCAGATATGAGGCACGTGAGACGACAAGTGTAAATAGGCTATTGGAAGCTATTTACACTTGGCTGCTTCACACATTTTGGCCTGATCGGACAGCTTTGCCACAAAGGTAATTTTGATTCCTTCCGCAGAGCTTGTTTGCATACAGTGTATGGGCAAATGATGTTTTGTTGATTACCTACGTGAAAATAAATGCACATCCTCTGGAGAGAATACACTTCTGCTTATTGTAATGCATATTTTACATTTACAGCAAAAAATGTGATGTCCGTTATCCAAGTTTGACCAACATTGATGGGATTCGCTGCTTTGATAGGCTAATTCATTGTCTTTTGATTGTCCATTTCCCATCTGTCCACTGGTTGAGTTGTAAGGACCTATCTTTTTTCAAATATCTGTCCATTTTTTGTTCAGTTTTAAGCTCAGCTTTTGGTTTTTAGGCTGCTTTGGTAGGGTGGCACGGTGGCTTAGTGGTTAGCACATTCGCCTCTCAGTGCTGGGATCTTGGGTTCCAGTCCCATCTGGGTGGAGTTTCCATGTTCTCCCTGTGTCTGCATGGGTTTCCTCCGGGGGCTCCGGTTTCCTCCCACAGTCCAAAAACATGGAGGGTATTGGCTTCTCTAATAACTGTCCTGGTGAATGAGTGAGTATGTGAATGAATGTCTGTTTGTGAGTGAGTGTGTGTGTGCCCAGAAATGGATTGGCACTCTGTCCTGGGTTAATTACTCTGTCCTAGAATTCCTAGCCCGATGCAGTCCTCCAGGTGGATGGTCGTTCCTGGTCAAGAGTACGCTGTGTGTGTTTGGCTGCCACTTCTCGCCAGTGTGTGTGGGTTGAGCGTTCTGAGCAGTGTGGATTGTAAACGCATCCTTGGGTGTCTAGAAAGGCGCTATATAAATGTAAAGATAGATAGATAGATCTACAAAAATGGTAGCTTGCTATTAGTGGCCCATGTAATTATAGACCCAGAGTATAATTGTATGCTTGACATTGATATTTAGAATTTTCTTTTCCACCATTAATTGTGCACTCTTTACATGGTGCTTCCAGTCCACCCTAAATGATACCTCATTTACATATTTGCAGCACTGTGTACCACAGATGCTTAAGAATATAAAACTTGCAAAGTTATATTTAATTCGCTGTAGCATAAATAGTGCCTCATTTACATTCTAGTGTCGCCAGTCCACCTTAAATGGTGCAGCAGTTACACTCTAGCCAGAGCCTGCTCTGTAGGGTCTACGTTGGCACATACATTCCCTAGGGACACTGTGTAAAAGACGTCATGGATTAACATGGGAGTGTACTGCATCTGTGAAATTTTAAATGGCACAGCACTTACAGTCTGGTGCCTCCACCAAAAATGGTTCTCCCATTATATAGTATGTTCACTCTTTACCTCAAACCTTTAGGAGACCCATTAAGTTACAAATTTTGACTTAGACCATCTCAGCTACACAGAAATATATATCCACACATACACACACACCAGGCAGGCCTCTTCAAGTATGGCATTCACATCTGCAGGGCAGGACCTTGCAAAAAGTCCCCAGGTGATTATTCTTACCTCTTCAATGCAGTAAGGAGAAGAATCTTAATGTCCCTCCCATCCTGTTCCTCAGAGGTGGGATCTTAATATTCACTAACTCACTGCATAACTACTGATGTCTGTGTACAGTAGCTTTAGGCAGAATAGCAATAGTCATTTCAGACAATAGGGCAATTATGCTGGACTTATGGACGTTTGGAAGAGGACTGCTTGGTCCCTTACAGTGAAAACGATATATTGTCTCTCTCTATCTTCCTCTCTCTCTTCATTCACTCACTCACTCATGTTTAGCAGGTGAAAAGTTCTACATATCTATGTGTTTGATGACACCTACTTATCCAGCATTGGCGGGATATACATATCTATCCTATTTTTTGGCATCTTCAACTATTCTGGGAAAGTTTTAGGTAAGATTTTTTTGCAACTCTTCAGTGAGGACTTGATGGCATGCCATTACAAGGATGAAATAGAGGTCTGAAACTGACGTTGTACAATTAGATTTGGAATCTTCCCAAAGGATTCATCACTCCAGAGACTGTAGTTCCACTGCTGTGCAGCTCAGTGCCTTTGGCCTGATACCACTGTAGCAGACACTTAGTACTGGGCATGGTGAACTTACTTGTATTTTAAAAAGTATTTTGTCTTTCTTTTTGTTTACTCAGAGATTAGCAGTGGTACAATCAACAGATATTCATCTTGGCATTCTCATGTGTTATCTCTGTGTCAGCGTGGGTTTCCTCTAGATGCCCCAGTTTCCTCACACAGTCCAAAAACACATATTGGTAGATGTCCACAGGTGTGGGTCTATGACAGGGTGAGTGAAATTGTCCCCAGATGTGTCCACTGTGACCCTAAACAGGATGAAGCAGCTACAGATTACGACTGAATGAATAAATTAATCATTAGTCATTAAGAGAATGGTGTCTGTGTTTTCCTTTCTTTTGGCTTTTCCATGTTTGGTTTATTTAACAGACACCTGTTCCTCCTCTCTTCTTCTCTGAAGGGATTCCTCTTTGGACGTCAGACAGAGTCCCTGAAGGGAAAGAGCATCCATCCATTTATCCTTGCTTTTTTCTGTCTTTGTGTTTATTTTATCTCCTTACCTCTTTTAGCATAGGCCTAACCATTTCCGCAAGAGGGTCCCTGTCTTTTTTTTCCTCTTTTTTTATCAGTTAAGTGTCTTTAAAGATGTACTGAAAATAAGTGCCCTTATTCTGGTTGACTTGGGATGGAAATAGTGCTGCCCTGCTCTCTGGGGCTAACCTTGGTCATGGATATAGCACTTAGCGCAGCTATCTTTGACACAGCAAGCCCAGGAGTAACACAAAAACACATCCGCCTCTCTTTCTTTTTTTCTCCATCTCTCTCGCTTTGGTTTTCATGCTCTCTCTCTCTCTCTCTCTCTCTCTCTCTCTCTCTCTCTCTCATTTTCTTTCTTGCTCTCCTTCGCTCATATCCCCTCTCTTTCCCTCTCTCTCTTATGGATGACTCGGCTTCAATCCACAATTCATCCCTTTACGACCGCCATCCATCCAAGGCCCCTGCCCTCCACCAAGCTATTCAAGGAAAGGAGGGATGAAGAATTTATGAGATGCCAGTGAAAGAGTGAGATGGGGACAGAGAGAGGGAGGGAGGGATCGGATAGAGAGAGAGAGTCCCAGAATGGACACAGGAGGCGGAAACAGAGGAAAGGGAGAGAGCGTGAGGTGGACGGCGACAGTGGCGCTGCTAACGGCTGACCTTTCGCCACAAAGCCACGCGGTATGAATTCTTCATTAGCGCACCGCCGAGGCTAGCTCTTTCCCTCGCCACTGTTATGCCTTCCAAAGAGACCAATTAGTATTGATCATCTCCTTGAATTAGCGTCGTTATGGCCGAGTGTGGAGAATGCATAACGACGCCAAGCTCTTCAAGCTGTGTGTGGAGACCTCGTTTGAATAAAGGGGGGAAGGAAAAATACACGGAAAGAAAAACACCATTAGGTTTTCATGCCTAAAGCAGACATCAGTGTTTGTTTGTATCTACATGGGTTTATATGGAATAAATGGCCTGGATTCAATTAGGTTAACCCAATTAGTTATATATTTTACTTAAAACAGAAAATGGATTTGTTTACGATGGTTTATGGTAGTTTACTTGGGTTCATTTTGGTTTGCATGGTTTCCTAGAGGTTTACATTGGTTTACATATGATAATTTGATAATTTTGACATATGATAGTTTTCTGATCATTTAAAGAATTATAATAACTCACACACTCACACCTATGGACACTTTTGAGTTACCACCTACCACCTTCCACCTACCAACGTGTGTTTTTGGACTGTGGGAGGAAACCGGAGGAAACCCACACAGACACAGGGAGAACACACCAACTCCTCACAGACAGTCACCCAGAGGAAACCCACGCGGACACAGGGAGAACACACCAACTCCTCACAGACAGTCACCCGGAGCGGGAATCGAACCCACAACCTCCAGGCCCCTGGAGCTGTGTGACTGCAACACTACCTGCTGCACCACCGTGCCGCCCCCTTCTTACATCTTACATCTACTTAAAAATTAAGAGTGGTCTCTGACTTTCACACAGTACTTTTATTGTAATAACAAAGAATTGTTTGTATAAACAATACAGAGATTACCTTTACCAAATTTGATCAAGCCTTTAAGAACAAAATTAAGTATCAATCTCCAACCACACAGAATACAATGATACGAGTGGGTGGAGTGGCCCCCAAGCTGGACTTTGCTAATGTTTAGGGGCCTTTAATATTACGAAATCATTCCTAAGATTAATATATTTTTGCTTCAGAAATGGTTTTTGGGCTTTATGAAATTTCAACACATCAGTTGTGTTTTCATGCATTGTGAGGACATATATAGAGTTTTATTCATTTTTTGGAGATTAATTCTTACTCTCATCCATAAGTACTACAAGCCTAAGCTTAATCCTTACCCTAACACTAACACTTCACCTTAAAATATAATGATTTTGCTGGTTCCCACAAATAAGAGAACTGACCACAAAGTCAGTGTGTAAACAGTCTCTGGTCCCCACAG
The DNA here is from genome assembly GCF_029633855.1 of Hoplias malabaricus. NCBI lineage: Eukaryota > Metazoa > Chordata > Actinopteri > Characiformes > Erythrinidae > Hoplias > Hoplias malabaricus. Next base: position 36,360,495 of record NC_089806.1, on the reverse strand, counting down.
CATGATATATTACTGGTGTAAACACACACAAGCACGCAAGCCCACACACACTCAAAGCCCATGCTAAAAAAAGTTTTATGTTAATGAGCCATCCTACCGTTGATGACAGTAGTGTAGGTGTATCATTAGGACTCCATTAGAGATTAATCCCAGATCAGTACAAACGTCTCAACACGATGAACATTAATTATGAACTCATAGCGTATATTGGTTTTAATTAGTGTCTGGATAAGTGAGGGGTCATACAACAACCCATTAGCTTTGTTCGCAGATATAATGGCTGTACACAGTGTGTAGGGTGAGGATTTTTTTCCTGTGAACAGCTTTTTATTGTATTATTGATCATGGTGAAACCTACGGAGATTGCTTGCAATTCTGTGGACAGTCCCCAAGCATTTACAAAATCTCCCCATTAACAACACTGTGACAATAACAGCTAGCCTTCTGGGCTCAGGTTAAGCCTAATTGTGAATAGAAATTTTTCAGTAGAAAATCCACATTGACATTGCAAATTAGAGTGAGATTAAAGTTGCGATAAATAATCAATTCAGTAACAAATTACAGGAAATACTTTTACACAATTTATTTATATATTCTATAGTAAAACTGCATTACAGTCACCTGCACTTTGCAGCACTTGAAATAAATGGAATACATTTTATAATAAATATTGATGTAGGATTAGGGAAGGTGTGATGAGTTTTTGTCGGTGTCCTGAAACATACATTGTGGATTATTTTCGACTCAGATGAATACAGATGTTGATCTGATATTTCACTTTGAATAATAATAAATGTAATTTGGATATCTTTAAATGGACATTTATGATTAGAGTCATAGGCTCGGAGTAGGTTTAAACATATACCGTAAACATAATTAGCTCTGTTTCAGATCCATTAATTTACACACTAGCACCTTATTAATCAATATTATGAATGCAATTTTCAGGCTGATTATGTAATATTTCACCATACTATAAGTTTTTCATGTATTGGGCAGTAAAGTGGTGTAATACAGGGGTTTTCAAGGTTTTTTTTTTTTTTCCCCTCAACACCGGAGGGGGGTGCATGTACCCATCTGGATGGTTGTGAGGTTACGAGATTTTAAACTTCAAACAGATAAATATAAACCTGCTGTGTCCCTGTCCTGACAGTCCTTAGAAATTCATTTTTCACCAACTATACACTGGCTTATAGCACAAGATCTCACACTGATCTGAACCCGCTGTAGGTTTCTCTGATCTGGCGCTGGAGAGAACAGAGGTTTCAAGAATCAGAAACAGAACCTGTTCAAAAACCAGAGTTCCTCAGAGTAAACAAGGAAGAGGAGGTAAAAACAAAAGCATTGATTTAACATTATTTAAAGATGATTTTTAGAAGATTCTGCATTGGATGTGATCTGTGAGGAGTGTGGTGTGTTCTCCCTGTGTCTGTGCGGGTTTCCTCCGGGTGACTGTCTGTGAGGAGTGTGGTGTGTTCTCCCTGTGTCTGCGTGGGTTTCCTCCGGGTGACTGTCTGTGAGGAGTTGGTGTGTTCTCCCTGTGTCTGCGTGGGATTCCTCCGGGTGACTGTCTGTGAGGAGTGTAGTGTGTTCTCCCTGTGTCTGCGTGGGTTTCCTCCGGGTGACTGTCTGTGAGGAGTTGGTGTGTTCTCCCTGTGTCTGCGTGGGATTCCTCCGGGTGACTGTCTGTGAGGAGTGTAGTGTGTTCTCCCTGTGTCTGTGTGGGTTTCCTCCGGGTGACTGTCTGTGAGGAGTGTGGTGTGTTCTCCCTGTGTCTGCGTGGGTTTCCTCCGGGTGACTGTCTGTAAGGAGTGTGGTGTGTTCTCCCTGTGTCTGTGCGGGTTTCCTCCGGGTGACTGTCTGTGAGGAGTGTGGTGTGTTCTCCCTGTGTCTGCGTGGGTTTCCTCCGGGTGACTGTCTGTAAGGAGTGTGGTGTGTTCTCCCTGTGTCTGTGCGGGTTTCCTCCGGGTGACTGTCTGTGAGGAGTGTGGTGTGTTCTCCCTGTGTCTGCGTGGGTTTCCTCCGGGTGACTGTCTGTGAGGAGTTGGTGTGTTCTCCCTGTGTCTGTGTGGGTTTCCTCCGGGTGACTGTCTGTGAGGAGTTGGTGTGTTCTCCCTGTGTCTGCGTGGGTTTCCTCCGGGTGACTGTCTGTGAGGAGTTGGTGTGTTCTCCCTGTGTCTGCGTGGGTTTCCTCCGGGTGCTTCGGTTTTCTCCCACAGTCCAAAAACACACGTTGGTAGGTGGATTGGTGACTCAAAAGGTGACACTCTGTAGGTGTGAGTGTGTGAGTGAATGTGTGTGTGTGTCACCCTGCGAAGGATTGGCTCCCCCTCCAGGGTGTATTCCTGCCTTTCACCCAATGACAAACAAACAAAGAAAACAAAACAAAAAAAACGTACCTTGGGGAGTAAATGTGGAGGGGGGTGTTGTTAACCCCTGTCTCAGGTCACTGTCTGTGTGGGTTCCACCTCCAAAAGCCACCCTATGACCAATGATTGTGAGTAGGTTCCATGGCCATTGCGACACTGATTAGGATAAAATGATTACAGATGAATGAATGCGTGAATGTTTCATGTGTATGTACACACTAATTCGACAGCTTTGCTCAGTCACTTGTGTATAATATATGTACTACTGTCTTTTATCCTCATGCACTTAAAAGTCACATATTACATGCTAAAATGTAGCCACACTTCTGGCTGCCTAGGCAATTTTATCAAGATGACTGACAGGAAACTGCTGTAGCCACTGTTTAAAAACTATAGCCATTATCTTTCATTATACTCATTCATTCTGGTCATTTTTCCAAATCTACTCCTTGGTCAAGTTTTACTTAATGTAGCTTTAATCCAGTGGGGTCTACAACATTGTCCCTAATGAGGGGAACCTATTAGGAACCATTTGAAAGTTACATGTACAGGTGTTAATAATAAGTTTGAATGGGATGGTGTTCACCTCCAAAGGTAGAAACAGGTATTTTTCTTGTCCCTCAACCGGAGAAACAAAAGGACCATTACACATCATTGAAGTAAGTGGGCTGTCATGTGATTCCCCAGACTCAGCAGAAAGTGGTCTCATCCTAAATCAAAGCAATCTGTGACTGGAAAACCAAAAGGATTACAGATTTCTTTTAGAGACAGATCCAAGATACGAGGCTCTATTTAAAGTTCAGGTGCAGATCCTCTGTATACATACCGCCATTGTTGTAAAAGATGCATCAATAACTGTGCACACATAGAAATCCCAGTGTGTATAATCAGAGATCATCTCTTTTGTATCTTTCATTTACAGTTTAAAAATTAAATAGCTGTTATTAATAGATGTTATTCGCATTTCAGTTTCAGGATAAAATTATAAAATACTCAGATTAACAACCTCTTTTTCTCTACACTCACTGTCCATTTTATTTAGCTCCACTGGCCATGTAGTGTTCTACGTAAAAGAGGCGCTTCACATTGCTGATTTGACATAAGCTGATCTGTCTGTTCATATTCTATACTTTATCTGCATCAGTTTTCCTTACTATTCCATGCTGCCCTCACTCTTATGTCCCTTATGCTGTCTTTAGTGAATTGGCTTTGCAGGGTAAATAATAAATTGATTGGCTCTACTGAGAGAAGCTATAGCTGTATAGCCATGTTTGTATTATTTACTAATTCTCATTCGGTCCAGGTCCAGGCCTCTGGTCCCTCAAGTCCCTCTAGTTGCATATGTATAGTTGTGGGTCATATTTTTCACTTAAATACAACATTTGTTTGCTTATGTTTTTGGATCCTTTCTGTGTAGAATATTAAATAGATATGTATTCTGTAGTTTCACATCAGTCTTGCATCAGAATATAATCAGCTAAATCCAATGTTTTTGATGTCTGAGTTCCTCTGATGATGTTAGTGCCATTATTTATTCATACAGAGACACCTCACCTCAGCATCATTATTTGCCGTTTTTGTGGTTGTTCACGTTGAGTCAATGGGATGCAAAGTCTCACCGAGTCACATGTCACTGCAAATTAAGTCTCAATTGAGTCAGGAGTCAAAGGGAATAAAGTCTGAATCAAGTGAGGAGTCACTGAGATGCAAATCCAAGCCATGTTACGAGTCATTTGAATGTGATTCAGAGTCAGGTTACAAATCACTGGGAAGTGAATCTGAGTCAAATATTGAGTCATTAATAGATTGAAACAACTAAAATGGAGCCTAGTTACTGGGACATGTTTGAGAGTAAGCTCAAGTGACATTAGGATGCGATTCAGAGCTGAGTCAGAGTAATTTTTTGAGGATGTATTAGAAAATGTATTATTTGTTTTTATATGTGCTATTTGCTTTTAAATAAATAATTAATTCAACCATTCATTTATCATTTATTTTTATTTTGGCATCCTTTTTGTTCTGGAGAATATCAGATGTTTTATTTTGTATTTCATATCAAACTCAGAATCATAAAGTAATCAGCTGACACCTGTGTTTGTGGCAGGCCTTAGCTCCTCTGATGGTGCTGCTGTCATTATTTATTCATATCGAAACCTGAGCATAATTACTTGCAGCAAGAATTCATTCAAAGGGCTGTTATTATCATGGTTGTAACCATGAACTCTGAGTGACTGGGATGAGAATCTCAGTTGAGTCGTAATTCTCTGGGAATCAAGTCTGAATCGATTCTGGGATGAATCACTGGGATACAAATCCAAATCAACCCTCTAGGATGCTTATGTGAATCAAGTGGCAAGACACTAAGATTCAAGTCTGACATGAGTCACAAATCACAAGAAACAAATGTAGGTCGAGCCACTCGTTACTGGAAGGCAAATCTGAGTCAAGTCACTAGGGCTACATTCACATACGCAAGGGATCTCACATGTCGCCCTCCACATTTTGTAGTGCGCAGTGTAGGTCATAAACTTGACAAACTAGTGTCCTGTCTGGGTGTAGTACCTTTAGATTTATAATCTGTCAACTTCACTACGTAGGGAGTATGGTGCTATTTGGGATACAACTCAAGTCTCCCAGTGCTGGCAGAAGAGAAAGCACTCTCTGTGTGGGTACAGGCAAAAAGACACATAGAATCCAATCTTCACATTTATGTCACATGCCCATGAATCAAACACACATCCAATATTGGACCGCAAATGAAACTGACTCAAATCAGATTTGACATGTGCACACAGCCCTGAAAATGTCAGATCTGTCACATTAAGGTGAAAAATCATGTTTGAATCACATCAGTCTGGTAAGGTAAACATAGCTTACGATGTGAATCTGAGTCAAATTATGAATCATTCAGATTCAAATCAGATGACCAATTTAAATCTATAATTGAGTCGTTTAGTGCAGTTGTGCTATTTGTGTGCATTTTCAAGTCCTGTTCCTGTTCCTATAGCCCACATTTTGGCTTCCTTTCTATTTAGAATATCAAACAGATGTGTGTTCTGTATTTCAGATTGTCTTGCATCATAAAATAATCAGCGATCCCCTGTTTGTGGTGTGTGTTGGCGCTCCTCTGATGATGCTGCTGTCATTATTTATTCATACAGAAACGCTTCACCTGAGCATAATTACTTGCAGCAAGAAGCCATTCACGGAGCTATTATGGTTGTTCAGTGGTGGAAAGTCTTTGAAATTGTGAGAACACATCTACATGGTACAGAGCCCCGCCTCCTGCTCTAAATCTCTCCGTCTCTCCCCCTCTCTCCTCTGTTTTGTCCCCAGGCCATCGCCGAGTGACACCGCTTTATCCACACATTCCACAGCTTTCCTTTGTGGAGCCTCTCGTCTTCTGCCGAGCCTAAAGTTCAAAGGGAATTTGAGGATATTCTCATTTCACACACATTCTCTCTGTCTCCTTTGGTATTTCTCTTTCTCACACACTCTCTCTCTCTCTCTCCGACACATTATATATAGGACCGCCTGCTGTGTGTACCTCACTTGGGACTCCTCCATTTTTTCCATTCCCACCATCACCTTTGAAATGTATCCCTTTAATACTGGGATACTGGCACATACCAGCATTAACAAGTACACTGTATTTTCAGAAGTGTGTCAAAACTACTTTATAGTGCCCTTATAATGGACAATGCTGCACATGAGGCTAATGTCAGAAAATGCAGGTAAAGGCTTTTTCACACCAAAAAACAAACCGTCACGCAGCGTCCGACGTGTGTTTTTGTCTCAGCGCTCTGAAATCAGGGGAAGATGCTGGAAGAGGAATAATAAATGAATTTATTGAGTAGGAACAGTGATGAATTTATCATTTTTCTTTAAACACCACGAGTAAACGACACACTGAATTCCCCCCAGTCTCCCAAAAGAAACGGTGAGTTCAGCAGCGTTTCCAAAGGTCACTGGGGAAGATTGAGGCTTTGCTTCTGTGTGTTGCTGCTCTCATTAAAAGAGATGATATTTTCTTTAACCTCTGCTTTTTTAGTGCTGGTTATTTTTAAAGCTTTTGTGTTCTGCTACGAACAAGACGAGCTATTCAGCTGCCGACTTCCTGCTCATTTGTTTGGTCTGTAACCATGACAACAGTGCTCTGATTTGTCGGACTGATTTTTAACGTATTCGTAAACGCAGGAAATAGAACAGGTTCTAATTTAAAATCTGATGCAGCGTCACAGTCTGTCAGTTTGGGATTCAGTGTGAAGGACACTAGTATGTACTTGTGTTTGTTTTCAAAACTTGCCATGCGTTTTTTCGTGTGTAAAAATCAGACTCGTTGTGAAAAGGCCTTAATTCTGACTATTGGAACATTTCTGTTAATTAACATGACAGTGGTGTCTGTCACAAAGCTCTCAGATCAGGTCACCCATTCAGCTTTGCTGGTGTAGCATCGATCAGGCTCCTGATGATGTAAAGAAAACAAAGCGACGCGGCCAATTCTTGATGTGGAGAAATGGAGGCACCTGCGCAGGCCACGCAGACCTGAGCACAGCCTGAGAAAATAAGAAAAATCACTAGCGATGATGACTCCAGGTTTTTCTTTTCCAGTGATGAGAAACTGACTGAACCCCTGCTACTCAAACCTGTCAGTAAACAGCAGAAGCAGCCGGCAGTAGAGAAAAGTAGAGAAAAGAAAAAAAAATGTTGTAAATGCCAAAGAAGCCCTTGGAACAAAGGATTCAAAGATGTCCTGAGGTGACCTCTGAATGTTTTTTCTTTCTTCTTAACAATTTAGAGTAATTCTATAGTATTTAACACAACATCTATTTGTGGGGAAACACTGTTCTCGTTTGTTAACATTCAGAAGCTCCACATCTTTTAAAGAGAATGAGTGTTGTTTGTATTTGGCTGAAAATTGTATTCATAGTTTTAATTACCACCGAACCTCATTTGTTACAGAAGTTGTTTAGTTGTGTAGCATTTTCAGTCTGTATACTTTCACGCAGTTAGCCCAGCATCAGTTGGATCTATAGCTAAAATAAATCTATATTATCCACCTATGGAGCAGGAATAGAGCAAAGTCCTCATCTCGGTTCATGCTTTTCAATATGTGGAGGTCTATTCATTGTCTAAATATGTGTCAGATGCCATTTCTTTTCTGTGAGCAAAAGTGAAAGCCTAGCATACCGGACAGAGATGCTTTGTTTTTTTTTTTAACCATTTACAGACATTGCATTCTGCAAACACGTTAGACCGGTTTCAAGTGCGCAAACGGACTGGAGGGCAGCAAATTAAGGTTTCCATGTGTTACCAGCAGTTGAATTATAAGGGGTGTCCACAAACTTTTGGACACACTGTGCACAGCGTTTGCTCCCCTGTGAAGATTTGATTGCATTCAGCCATAGGAGCTTTACTGAGGTCAGCAAAAGATAGGTGATAGTTGCTGACTCTTGGCATTGAGACCCCCTTGAGCGAAAACGAAATAGAGCACCCTTTCCCCAATCAGCGCACTAATGCAGCAGAGGTTTCCACTGACATGAAATTCAGCATCAGCAGAAACATGCTACTGAACAAGGCACACAAACAAGATGATGTCCGGTAGATTTAGACTGGCTCAGGTGGGTCATGCTGACAGCTACATTTTAGAAAGAAAACAGAAAACTCCAGCCCCTTTATTACAAACCATGACCTTGTAAGACCACCCGGCTAGTGGGCTATTAAACCTAGCCCATCTGTTGAAGCACAGTGTGCTAACCATCCTCTAGCCCTTTGCTAAGTGGTCATTTTCTGACCACAGAACTGCTCTTGGCTGCATATATTTTGGAGGTGGACCACTCTTAAGCTTGAAATCTGCATTCCATGTGAATAACAAGAGGATCAGACACAGCGGTATCAAGCTAACAGCATCCTGTGGGCAGCATCCTCTGAGCACTTATGAAGGACTAGAAGATGACTCCAAAGAGGAATACAAACTACAGCAACAGATGAGCTAATGTCTCGGACTTTACATCTACAAGAGGTAGGTGTGTCTAAGAGAGTGGACAGTGAGTGCACACAGTTTTTTAAAACCTCTAGTAGCACTGCTGTGTCTGATCCACCACCCAAATCATACCTGACCAATAAAGAACAGGGTGAAAGGGGGCAAACAAAGTATGCAGAGCAACCGACGGACTTCATTTTTCAGTTGTAGAACCACAAAGTCCTCCTGTGTGGTCAGTGGAGCTGAGAGAATGGAGAATGAGTGTAGAGACAAGGCTGGAGCTTTGTGAAGTAAGGCTCATTAGCATGGCGAGTGTATGAGGCTGGTTTTGACACTGGATCATTCTCCTACTCTGACTTCAGGACGGTGCTGTCTTTTTTAGCCTGAGATGCCAATAACGCTCAAGCCATAATTAAATTTTCATATTAGTTATGTTCTAAATCCAACTTCACCCGCGCCGGCAGAAATGGCTTTTTAAGTTTCCCTGTCGATGCCATTAGCCATGATTTAATAATGCCTTCTCTCCGCCTTGTGTCCAGAGGTATTTTATTAGGGCCTATGATTTAATTAGTACGGAAACGGCTCATCTCCCTCACCCCCAGCTACTGTTGTGTATCTCTCTCTTTATTTCATTCTATCTCTTTCTTTCTCCCTCTCACTTTTCACTATATCTCTTGCTTTACCTTCCTGTCTCTGGCCTCCATTCTCTCTGTCACTTTTTTCTAATTTATCCCGTTTCTCTTTCTCTCTCACTTCTGCTATTTCCCTCCTTTTTTCCTCTCTCTCTCTCTCTCTCTCTCTCTTTCAAACGCATGACATTTTCTGTCCTTATTTCTCTCCCTTTCCCTTTTGCTTCTTTCTCTCAATTCCTGGTCTTTTCTCTGTCATATTCCTCTCTTTAACTCTCTTTCCATTTCCTTTCTTTCCTTCTCTCACTCTTTGACTTTTGCTCTTTCACCCTCTCCTTGTCTCTCACACCTTTACTTTGTCTATCTTTCATTTTCTCTGTGTTTCTCTCCATTCTTTTGATTTTATCCATCTCTCACATTTTCCCCCTTCCCTTTCTTCTTTTTTCTTGGTCTCTGTAACACTTTCATTCCTTTCTTTTTTGTCTCCCTTCTCTCTCTTGCTTTATTTCTCTCTCACTTATTCCCGTCTCTCTTTCTCTCTCTCTCTCTCTGATCCCACTGTCAGGGAGATCACTAATCCAGTGTAGAGTTGTGTTCAGTAACAGATGGCTAATTCATGCCTGTGATATAGTATCTGCAGAACAGCAGCAGGTTGGAGATTGTACAGGGAGCTAATGATTAAGGGCTTTAATAGCCAAAGTCAAGATGATTTTATAGCAAGCATATGCAAAATATTGATCAGTGTCACCTGCCCACGTTATGTGTGCTCTGTAATCCAGATGTGCAGCAGTGAAGAACAACTGGGGGAAAATATCTACAGCAACTGATTCTTTTCCATGCAGTAAACTTAACTAACTGTTCTCCTCCATCTGTGTTGAGCTGTCCAGTAATCAATGAGGTCAATGATTGAAGTCAGGAAGTAAAAACGTTTTTTTTTTTGTTTTCTCTCTTATTGGTGGCGCAGCAGGTAGGTGTCGCAATCACACAGCTCCAGGGACCTAAGGGTTGTGGGTTCGAGTCCCGCTCCGCGTGGGTTTCCTCCAGGTGACTGTCTGTGAGGAGTTGGTGTGTTCTCCCTGTGTCTGCGTGGGTTTCCTCCACGTGACTGTCTGTGAGGAGTGTGGTGTGTTCTCCCTGTGTCTGCGTGGGTTTCCTCCGGGTGACTGTCTGTGAGGAGTGTGGTGTGTTCTCCCTGTGTCTGCGTGGGTTTCCTCCGGGTGACTGTCTGTGAGGAGTGTGGTGTGTTCTCCCTGTGTCCGTGTGGGTTTCCTCCGGGTGACTGTCTGTGAGGAGTGTGGTGTGTTCTCCCTGTGTCTGCGTGGGTTTCCTCCGGGTGACTGTCTGTGAGGAGTGTGGTGTGTTCTCCCTGTGTCCGTGTGGGTTTCCTCCGGGTGACTGTCTGTGAGGAGTGTGGTGTGTTCTCCCTGTGTCTGCGTGGGTTTCCTCCGGGTGACTGTCTGTGAGGAGTTGATGTGTTCTCCCTGTGTCTGCGTGGGTTTCCTCCGGGTGACTGTCTGTGAGGAGTGTGGTGTGTTCTCCCTGTGTCTGCGTGGGTTTCCTCCGGGTGACTGTCTGTGAGGAGTTGGTGTGTTCTCCCTGTGTCCGTGTGGGTTTCCTCCGGGTGCTCTGGTTTCGTCCAACGGTCCAAAAGCACACGTTGGTAGGTGGATTGGTGACTCAAAAGTGTCCGTAGGTGAGTGTGTGAGTTAATGTGTGAGTTTGTGTCACCCTGTGAAGGGCTGGTGCCCCCTCCAGGGTGAGATCTTCTTTAGCTCGACGTGTCTATGGACATTTCACAGTTTACACTTAAGGACCTACTTTACTTTGATTCCAGTTGGGAACAAACTTTTCTGGTTCAGAACCCAATTTATGTTGGTGGGGAGGGGGGTGCATTCCAAATTAAGTTTGTGAATGGGAATCGAGCTGGTTCCACTCAAAGATGTGTGTGATGACCTCTGATGGATTGACATCCTGTTCAGTGTGTGCCAAGCACTACACTGAGGCTATATGTGTGGGTCATTTACATTTTTGCATGTTATGAAAATATTGTGAAAAAGGCAAAAACAAAAAAAGGCCCAGAACATCACTAAAGCCGAATTTTCTTTTCTTTCTTCCATCCATCCATCCATTATCTGTAACCGCTTATCCAATTTAGGGTCGCGGGGGGTCCAGAGCCTACCTGGAATCATCGGGCGCAAGGCGGGAATACACCCTGGAGGGGGCGCCAGTCCTTCACAGGGCAACCTTTTCTTTCTTTATTTATTTATTTTTTACAAACAATGACATTTCAATGGAGTGACCTCACAACACCCCTTTCTCTTTCTCTTTTATTCTGACTTCACTACTCTATTATACCTCAATCACCTGAGCTTCTTATTTAATGTGCATGTGTAGATCACACGGCATTGTGCACAATACAAGGCCATAGAGCATTTATTTACTTTCCTGCCAACACATTAAGAACATGTTCTATAGGCCAGAAACTAAACAAAAGCACCCATAAATAAACAGTAAATCAACCATTTTCATGTAAAACGTGATTTTGATCTAAACAGCTGTCAAATCTTTTTGGCTCAAAGATAACACCACCTTAAATCTGATCATCTCCCTTTGAATCTTCAGTGAAAACTACATCATCTGAAGTTTATTTGAAAAAGTACAGTGGATGGAAACGTTACATTTATTATTTCTGCTGAAATTTCTCTATTGCGCATACCATTTGAGAAATTTTGGATGGAAACCCGACTAGTGGGAGGCCACACTGATCCTCGGTTTCTCTCCAACACTCGCTCTTTGAGCATTGTTCTCCTCTTGTCTCATTCGTTCTCTATCTTCATTGTGGGTGCCCTCTGTTTCTGTCCAGCACACCAACTATGTACAGTATTCACAATCTATTCAAAATGATCTAGATATGATTTGAAGGATGCAGTGGGATGTGTGTAGGTTACAGGCAAATAACACTCCAGATTATATAAGGGACTTGAGCATCTGTGGGTTTAGTATCCGCAGGGGGTCCTGGAACCAATCCCCCACGAATACTAAAAGCGGACTGTTCTTCATCCCAGAGATTTGTATAGAGTCATCACATCCAGTTCGGGAGATTTAATGGACATCACATACTGCAGTCAGAAATTATTTTAAATGTGAGCTTAAACATGAAGGCAGCAAAATGCTCTAAGGAATGGCTTTGCGCCTTAAGGTTTGGAAGCAGAATGCAGATTTTCAAAGCCATGTGCTGGATCTGTTGGTGTAGAACTGCTCAAATATGAACACCAATACAAACACTAACAAGAAACATGTACTCTTCCCAAAGCTCTCCCTCTGTCCTTGCAATCTGCCCTTTCTGCTCTTGTTCTCTCTCTCTCTCTCTTTCTCTCTCTCACTCTCTCTCTCTGTTTGAGTGTGCAGTGTATGTGCACTCTGATGCAATAACAAAGACCTCTTTCTTTGTGGGCTTTGTCTTCGAGAGGCCACAGGGCTTTGATGGCCATTTGGATTACTTTGATTTCAGACACTGACCTGTTCTCCAGTGCTGCACATGGCATTCAGAAGCACCTCTCCAACTCTCTGGCTTCCTGTCTCTCTTACTCTATACATTAAAGGATCACTCCAGTGTATACCTCCAGAATTTCTCTACCCACTGTATCTAATGCTCAATTGCAACAATGCATTTGCCCCATGGAGTAAGTTCCTCTTGCAATCACTTCTCCCGAAATCACACAGTGCTACCAAGCTGAGGGGAAGACAGCTAGCACATGTTTCCTCCCAGATATGTGTACCAAGCCACCTTTTATAGGTTGTTTTCAGGCACTTGATTCAGACAGTGAACGAAATCTGAATGGGTGGCAGGAGATGGGGGGTGATGTTTATGGAGAATGGTTTATTGCTGAACTATAAGATTAGCTGCTATGGAAGCAGTATAAGAGCTGTCTTCTTCTCCAGACGTCCTTTTACACAAAACGTGTAGATGCATACAGGTTGTTTGTTAGCACTTGGGTCGACCTTGGTACCAAGGTGACCTTACAGCTGTTACCTTAACTTTAGGTTTCAAGTCCGTCTCCAACAGACACCTACAGCATCCTCAGAACTGAAAATAAATATAATTCTCACTCCTCAAAGAATGTGCAATCAAGTAATCAAGTGAGTTCTCCAATTCTATCTTAAATGGTGCAGCAGGTTCATTCTGGCACCTGCAAGAATTTGAACTTTATTTTCAACTTGAATGTTGGAATTTCCTAGTTCCAAGTAGGTCCAGGATGCAATGTGTTCAGTTATTATCTGGTACAGCTAACAATGCTAATCGGAGACAAGCTAAAAAGGATAATCTAGGGCTGTGGTTCTCAATCCTGGTCCTGGAGTACCACTGCTCTACATATTTTAGAGAATCCCTTGCATCACCCACAGCTAAGGCAAGTCATAAACTAATCACCAAGTCCCTTCCTGAGTTGAACTGTGAGTTTTAGAGCAGGGAGAACATTACAACATTCAGGCTAGGCTGCGAACCAGTGATGTAGGGCGTAGGGATTTCTTAATGTTTAATTGCAGTGCAGTGTGATGTCATTCTCAGATCCAACATCTGACATTTGAGAGAAAAGGAACGTAGCATTAGAGCCTTGGTTCTTCTCAAGGTTCTGAGGGATTTTTTCTTGCCACTGTTGCGTTGGCAACACTCACTTTGGAATGGGACTTGGAATTCTCTAAAGCCACTTTGTGAAAACATTATTGTAAAAAAAAAAACACTCTGAATTAACTGTAATGCTAAAGAGTGGCCGAGATGTTTAATGACATGTGTAAGTGCATGTCTTAATAGAAAGATAAAAGGTAGAAGAGAGAGTAAGACCTAGTACACAAAGGCAAGCTAGGACAACATAAGCTAATGCTAAGAGGCCACACTAAAAAGCTAATGCTAAACACGGGGCAAATCTAGCAGCAAGGAAAGATAAATCAAAACATGAGACTGAATATCCAGTCACATAAACAAGGCAAATGATAAAGATCAGGGACATGGGCAGGCGGTTTGGATTTGCAGATAAATAGCGTAACAAATGCTAAAGCAGAACATAGAGCTAAACCTGAACAAGCATATGATCTGCCCAGCTGTATATTAATATTTACATGAACTACATTATTAACAATTCTGCCCAAGCCCTGTCCAGGGTGTGTTCCTATGGAAAACAAAATGACTGAACAAAAAGTGCTCACCAATTCCCTGGAAAGTCCAGAACAGGAGGTAGCACACATGCTCCACAAACAAAATTAATCCATATCCATATTCCCATGGAAAGGCAGTTTTATGGAAGTGGCAGTTAATATATTTTCCTGAGATAATCATGACAACTTGCCAGCTAAAGGAAAGTGAACACTTTCACTCCTTTTTCTTCCACAAGAAATTCCACCAAAAAAAATTGCAAAAATAAGCCCCTCCACCAGAGGGCATTATGAAGTAAACTTGACTACAGGTTTTACACTATGAGAAATGCTCGGTAGTACATTATATATGATCATATCCTAATCAAATCGGTGGGTCTGAGTCCTACCTGAAATAATATTACACACTCACCCAGCCACTCACACCTGTGGAAATTTCATACTCTCACTCTGCCAATGGTCAGCCCAACATTATACCAATATTATTCAAACATCAAAACCCTTGTTTCTCTGTAATCTATAATGGAAGTCTTTTCTATATTGTGTTTGTATTAGGGGCAAAGACAAATCTGATTATCTAATTATATCACAGCATGTTTCCACTTCCCTCCCCATCACCTGCACTTAGCATCGAGTGAAAACACCAGTCAATACACCTCCCCCTGCTGTAGACATCCTCCCATCTTCAAAAGCACTGCTCTCTCTCATCTCTTCATCTGCTCTTTCACTCTCACTTTCCAGGTTTGGACTAATTGGACAGATTAGTTATCAGTTCGTTTACACTGGGAACCATGGCATGTGAGGTCAGTCATCCAGGCACTGGACAGCAGTTGTATGTATATTATCTCCTATGCTGTGAGGAGGGTACACACAAATTAGTTTTTCAGGCAATACATAGATATCATTCATTTTGTTAAGACGTGACCTTATCTTATCCTTATCCTACTAGGGCTGGCCACAAAAATGTGTATCATGGTATTTATATTATTATTTTATATTTATTATTTTTTTATTTTATACAATTTCTGTATTAATTAATTATCAGTGACAGCTTATCCAGTTCAGGGTCATGATGGGTATGGAACCTACCCAGAATCACTGGGCACCAGGCAGGAACACACCCTACAGGGGGCACCAATCCTTCACAGGGCGACACACACACTCACATTCACACCTATAGACACTTTTTGAGTCACCAATCCACCTACCAACTCATGTTTTTGGACTGTGGGAGGAAACTGGAGCACCCGGAAGAAACCCACGCGGACACAGGGAGAACACACCAAACTCCTCACAGACAGCCACCCGGAGCGGGACTCGAACCCACAACCTCCAGGTTCCTGAAGCTGTGTGACTGCGACACTAACCTGCTGCACCACCGTGCCGCCTTTATTTATTCCCTCATATACCTTTAGGGATATTCATCATGTTTATAATGAAGGGCTTGTGTACTGTAGGATGACAATATATGAAGGGATAAAACAGGCTTATTTTTAGTACAAGGTGTCTAAATGTTGTAACTACGGAACGTTCTGCAGAAACTTGCCAAAAAATCCTGGTGTCCATGAGAGAGAGAGAGAGAGAGAGAGAGAGAGAGAGAGAGAGAGAGAGAGAGAGAGAGAGAGAGAGAGAGAGAGAGAACACAGCTCCTTTACCTGAGTTACTGGTTAAGACGTGAAAACTATCTGTGGTTTATTAGAGTATTAGCATGCGTGTGCTAGCCTACTGTCACTAGCAACAGGGTTGCTAAGCGTTTGTGTTCTTTGTGCTGTGTCTAATTTACACAGTGCTAAATTTCATTCAGGACTTATTTATTGCAGTATTACAACATGTAGGAAACAGACGGTATGATTTATTTTAACCCTAACCTAACCCAAAGGTTCCCTGACTTCTTCTGCAGTGCCTCCCTTTTGTACAAATAGTACTTTCGAGAACCCTACTCTGGCACACACGTATATATCTTCTGCTTCTAAAATCAACTGGAATTTATTTTAAAGGTAATTCAAACAAAACTTCAACTTCTTACTGAACAAAACACAATAAAGTGACACATAACCTTTACAGCTGAATCATTACAAGTTATATGCTCCACCCCTCACCTCCTGCAATAGCTCCTTGCCACCAATTTGGAAACCACTGCCCTAACCCCAACCATCACCCTAACTGTAACCTTACCCTAGTCCCAACCATAACCCTAACCTTAACCTGAACCAGAGGAAACCTTTATAGCTCAAATGGTTGCTCTATGGCTCAGGAGACTATTGGTGATTCTCCTAATATCACCCCAGGACAAAAGAATGAGACATGAGAGAGAGACTATGGATTAGTTCATCTGCTAAATCTGAGCAGTTTGTGACTTTACTGAGATCTCCACTAAAACCCAAAATGAGACGTGAGATTATGCATGCCTTTATCCTAGGAGACACATTTGAACATCTGATTGCTTTGTTGTCTAGGAGAAACTACAGAGACAATACGGAGATGTCAATTTAGATTTTTCTGTCCTCTGGGAAACTTTAATGGGGCATATTTTTTTAAAAACTTGTGCACGTACATTTGTGTAACTGGAGTTCCAACTAACCCTGGGCTTCCTGAGTCAAAATACATGAGATAATATGAGCCATTTTGATTCAGCCTATCATAAACTATGCAAAACAGACATGACCAGAATAGAGAAATGAGATTATCAAGCAAAAACAAGATTGGGAAATGAAAAACTGAGCAAGACTGTGGAAGCAAGAGCCACTTTGTGCCAATGTTCTCACTGCTTCACACTTGTGTGTGAGCTGTGTGTGGCTGATTGTTGTTTAAAGAAACAGGCACTGAAACGGGTCTTTCTGAACAGGGCTGTTAGACAGGGGAAAAGGGTGATGTGTTGTTTAATCCCTGTTGTATTTTGACCATAGCATGTCGGAGGCTATTTATTAAAATATAAGTTTTATCATTCATTCATAAGTAACCACTTATCCAGTTCAGGGTCACGATGGGGCCGGAGCCTACTCAGAATCACTGTGCACAAGGCAGGAACACACCCTGGAGGGGGCAGCAGTCCTTCGCAGGGTGACACACATGATAATATATATTTATAATATAATTTTACGTATTACATAGTCACACAGCTCCAGGGACCTGGAGGTTGTGGGTTCGATTCCTGCTCCATGTCTGTGAGGAGTGTGGTGTGTTCTCCCTGTGCTTGTGTGGGTTTCCTCCGGGTGACTGTCTGTGAGGAGTGTGGTCTGTTCTCTCTGCGTCTGTGTGGGTTTTCTCCGGGTGACTGTCTGTGAGGAGTGTGGTGTGTTCTCCCTGTGTCTGCGTGGGTTTCCTCCGGGTGACTCTCTGTGAGGAGTGTGGTGTGTTCTCCCTGTGTTTGTGTGGGTTTCCTCCGGGTGACTGTCTGTGAGGAGTGTGGTGTGTTCTGCCTGTGTTCGCGTGGGTTTCCTCCGGGTGACTGTCTGTGAGGAGTGTGGTGTGTTCTCCCCGTGTCTGCATGGGTTTCCTCCGGGTGACTGTCTGTGAGGAGTGTGGTGTGTTCTCCCTGTGTCCGCGTGGGTTTCCTCCGGGTGCTCTGGTTTCCTCCCACAGTCCAAAAACACACGTTGGTAGGTGGATTGGTGACTCAAAAGTGTCCGTAGGTGTGAGTGTGTGAGTGAATGTGTGCGTGTGTATTCCCACCTTGCACCCAATGATTCCAGATAGGCTCTGGACCCACAATGACCCTGAACTGGATAAGGGTTACAGATAATGAATGAATGGATGGATGGTATTACATAGTCCCAAGAATATCAACGTGTCCCAAAAAAATGTGTTTTTTTTTTGTCTCAAAAAGTGGATATACTCCACACAAACATACACACATATTAGAAAGATATTTTTGAATGATAACTTGGCAAAACTTTTGCAGAAATGTTGTCCTGTCATATGCAGGAAGTAAATTATGTCCTGATTTTTGATTCACGCTGATTTTAAAACACTGGAGAGAGAACCCTATGTCACTGACATTGAATAACATTCTTCTGATACTAAAGTGCTCTGACAGTGTTAAAGTACATTATGAGGCTGTTTATTTTTGTTGTCTGTTGAAGCATCTCAGTACAGATTACACTCCTAACCCCCGCACTCCTAATGTCTACATAATGATTTCCCGCGAAGAGCCTGTAATGCAAGGAAGACGTTTCCTGAGCTCGAGCTCTAGCTTTGGAAACGTACACTTCCTTGAAGATTTGAGACATTACTTTGTGCTTTTCATTTCAAATTCATTCAACGCGAAACTCTCCGTCACAGATCCCTCAGATCAGCTTCTCCTGTTGTCTCTGGGCTGCCGTTTGTAGTCATACAATAGTAAGCTTGAGAGCAGTTTCTTGAGAGCTGTGCTCCAATCTGGCATGCACATATTACATATTCAAATGTCCTCCTACCCGCTCACGTGTCTGTCTTCTCTCTCTCTCTCTAATGTTCCTCCGGGGGACTCCAGACACACAGAAATAGACTCAGATTGACTGAGCCAATGCATTTTCAATGACCCAGCCAGGCTAAGTGCTGAGAGAGGAGGCAAAGGGCAGAGAGAAGATGAACAATAATGTATGCAAACATCTGCTGATGGAAACCATTTGAGATGCCACTCGAAGAAAGGCTAGATGGATGGACATATGGATATATGGATGTCTAAATGGATGGACGGCTTGTCTGAATAGATGAACAAGTGGGTAGATGGACGATGCAAGGACATATGGCACGGCTCCCAAGAACGAGGCCAGTTTTCACAGACATCATTGATTATTTCGCTTTGGAATGGCTTTAACAAGGACACACATATCCCATGATTCTCCAAAAGCTACTTGAATGCCCTAGAAATGTGGCAGTGGTGTCCAGGCCACACAATCACACTAGGGGCAGTAATGAATAATGTAAAGTGGCTTTGTGGATAGAATAGATTCCCAATAAATGGTGCTTTTCCACTGCATGGTACCTGCTTGGCTCTACTTGGCTTTTGCAACTCCATTGGGCAAATTTAGTACCTGGAGTTGGGTACTTTTTTAGTGCCTGTGTGGTTCCAAGTGAGCCCAGTAGGGAATAAACCCTACTGTCTTTTCTTTCAACTAACAATGGCAGCTCAGAAAACTACACCACGCTCTTTTGAAAATGTACAAACCCTCCTTTGAATGATTGATCTGAACTCATGAATATCTGATCTGTGTCCAGCCCCAAAAACCACAACAATACATGAAAACAAAATGAGTAAACAATGCTTAAAATTACAACAACCATTGTTGTGGTTTCCAAAGGCTGCGGCTCCTGTTTTTTGAGGTTTTGTGCCATCACTGGCTACGCTTCAGGGGGAGGCATTGTGATGGAAAACCAACCCCACCTCATATCAAGAGCAGAGTAGAGCAGGTACCATTCAGTGCAAAAGTGGAAGAACCATTTCCAAAAGGTGCTCCATAGAACCATATACAACATGTTCACCATCAAGCGGATGAATGATTTCACAAATACAAATTATTCTGTATAGATCTTCTGATATATATATTGAAATATTGCCTTTACTATTAACTATCTTTTTTTAAGACTCTCAAATAGGATCAAGTACAATTTGCCTAAGACCGTGTCTTCATTTCTCTCTCTTTGCTGGGAGTGGAGGTACTGGAGCACAGAGTGCTATTGTGTGAGGCTACCCCGCTTTTTAAAATTGCATCAAAAGACTGAAAATCAATGGCTGATGGAGGTTTTAGATAACCCCGAGAATGGCGAGCCTTTGAAGATGCGCCCATTGTCCCTGAGGCTGTTCTTTGCTGAAAGTTGGTTATGATTTTGCTGTGAGTGTTTGGGTGCACTGTTGGTTATGATTCAGATGGCGTGTTGTGCTTCTTTGTGTGTGCAATGGAGAGGGCTTCATTTGTATTGTACAGGCTACCTAGTGACTGGCTAGCCCCCCTCGTCACCTGGTGGTTCCTACCGCATTTGTCACACCTCCATGAAAGGATGGAGAACAATGAAAACATGAGACAATACAAAAGCATTCTTATCTAATTGTAATGCGCTGAAATACCTCCTTAAGAGCACCTGTGAGTGCTTTGGAGGCACACATTTTTCCTCCCTTGATTCAAGGAGAGAGGTGAAAGAGAGGTGGAGAATAATGATATGCCTTTCTTGTTGTTGGACGCACGGGTCATTTGCATGCATTTGAGCCCTCGTGGGAAGGATCAACTCAATGAACCCTCTCTTCCCAACAGCTCTAAGAGCACTTATAGGGGATAAGCATAATGCATCTTTACAATTGCTACAGCAAGCCCAAACTAGCTGTTCAATTTCGAATACTTATTCTAGCCTGACGACACTTGTCAAAAGAGGTTTTCCAAAGGCACGAGCAAGCCCCATAAGGAAGATAACCTACGGATGATGCGTTTATTTTCTGGGGTTCCAGGGTTCTACTCCACTTTAGGTTACAGTCTGTTATGAGTTTAGTGGGTTCTACCTGTGTTTGCAGGTAGTTTTTGAGTGAGTGTGATGGTCTCGCACCCTGCCCAGGGAGTGGTCCTGTCTTGCACCCAGTGATTCCAGGTAGACTTTGGCCACCGAGTCTTGAGTGTCTGAGGTGAGCGTCAGTCAAGTCTTGTTTTCCTTAGGTGAGATTCAGAGTCAAGTATTGAGTCTCTGAGGTGAGTTTCAGAATCGATCTTTAGTCTCTGAAGTGTGAGTTAGAGCCAAGTCTTGAGTCTCTGCGGTGTGAGTCATAGTCGAATCTTGAGTCTCTAATGTGTGAGCCAGAGTCAAGTGTTGTTTTCCTGAGTTCAGATTCAGAGTCGACTCTGGAGTCACTGAACTTAGTTCCGGAATAAAGTACTGAGTCTTGGAGGTGAGATTTATAGCAGACTCGTAAGTCTCTAAGGTGAGAGTTAGAGTTAAGTAATGAGTCTTTGAGGTGATTTTCTTAAGTACGTAATTAGAATTTGATCGGGTGGGTTTTGTGACTCTGTAAAGTAAGTCCAGTCTCTGAGGTGTGAGTCAGAGTCAAGTCACGAATCTCTGAGGTGTCCCATGTTACATTTTAAATCTCTGAGGAGGGAGATTCATTGCTCAACTTGGTGTCTGGTAGGTGCCTGCCCTTTTAAAAGAAGAGTCAATAAGCTCTCTGGAAAATCAGCAAGAGGAAAAAGCCAATTGCAAGGATAACTTAAAACATTGCGCTTTTATTTTGAATTATTTAGGCCAAACATTTCAAACTGTTTATGTGATTTAACCAACATATTTTTGAAATGTGGCTTTTGGTTTTGGGGTTATAGGCCTCTACATATTCAAAGAGATAGAAGCCTGGTCTTGAATGAACTGATGCTAATGAGCAAACAGTGAAGGAAAACTAAACGTGATGGCACGGTCTGATTTGCATAATACAAGAGCACTAGCTTCATTAATTATGGTCACGTTAGAGAAAGGAAGACTGTGCTGAAATGCAACAGTATCCAATTAGCATGCTACGCTGAGAAGACAGAGAGCACTAATTTGTGTGATTTGGATCTAAATGTCACAATTGGCCACAGCAGTTTCATGTTCCTAAACGGAAATTGTAGCAGCTTTAGAGCTAGCGTATCTGTGCTGAAAAAAAAAGATATCTTTTAAAAGGAAATCATCTTAAACCTAGTCAATATATGTAATATTTCTATATCTGAACATGACTATAGGCCATCTCACTTTCTCCCAGTCATTCACTCACTCACAACTGTGGACATATTCACACACACACACAATTTTACATACACATAATCTAGATTATTCATTCACTCATTATCTGTAACCCTTATCCAGTTCAGGGTCGCAGTGGGTCCAGAGCCTACCTGGAATCATTGGGCGCAAGGCGAGAATACACCCTGGAGGGGACGCCAGTCCTTCACAGGGCAACACACACACACACACACTTTTGAGTCGCCAATCCAACGTGTGTTTTTGGACTGTGGGAGGAAACCGGAGCACCCGGAGGAAACCCACGCGGACACAGGGAGAACACACCAACTCCTCACAGACAATCACCCGGAGCGGGATTCGAACCCACAACCTCTAGGCCCCTGGAGCTGTGTGACTGCGACACTACCTGCTGCGCCACTGTGCCGCCCTTAATCTAGATTATTATATCTATATCTTATGAATATGAAGACAGCTGATAATTAAGTATATTGTTTATATATATATATATATATATATATATATATATATATATATATATATATATATATATATATATATATATATATATATATATATATATATTGTTTATATATATATATATATATATATATGTGTGTGTGTGTGTGTGTGTGTGTGTGTGTGTGTGTGTACATATGCTTGAAACTACAAAAATGGTTCAATATAAAAATATAATTATATTTGATAAGCTAAGAAATATCCTGAAAATGTTATAATATTATTAAAATCTCTAAGGACAAATATTAGCCATTTACAATTATTTCATATGCCACAATATCATTCCTTGTAGGATAATCTTACTTACAGCTTCTCATTTGAGATGCTAAACCATGCACGAATGCAAAGCAACCATAGCAAGTGAAACAAACTAATTATATTTTGGGTTTTATTGATTTAAACGTGTGTGTGCATGCTCACACCTTGTTTAAAAGCTGGCAACAGGAGATTGGATAGATTTATACTGTTGGGTGCAACAGACTGTGAGAAGATTTGTGCGTGGGAATGTGTGTGTGTGTGTGTGTGTATGTGTGTGGTTGTGTTTGAAAAGTAATTTAGTTTTAAACGAGATTTCCATGCTTAAAGTTTAATTTATAGCTTCTGTACTTCTACTCCACTCTGTTTTGCAGAGTTAGCACTTCACACACTTCCAATTCAGAGGGGAAATGGGTTTGTCTTTTCTGTAAGTGTGTGTGTGTGTGTGTGTGTGTTTCTCTAATATTGTATGTGGATTGGTGATATTGGACTGCTATTGGTAAATGGCACTGAAGCTGTAAAACAAGGCAATGGCTTTTCTCTGTTCCAAGAATTTATCACTTTAGCATGCTGCAGTGTCATTTCTGCTCTAAATGCACATGTACACACACACACACACACACCACAGTAGGTTATATATTGCAGTAGCTGTCCTCTAACATAGTTTACACTAAAGATACAGTTTGATAGCAACAGAAAAATGAACAGAATCAGGTTTCAAACGTGATACAATGTTTGTCCAATGTTTTGTTGACTTCTAATAATTCGTGAATTCAGCTGTTTTAAATGTGACATGTTTGTAGACAATGACATGTCATAATGTCTGTAGAAACGCATGAGACGCTCTAGAACACTTGCACATGAGCTTAAATCTGCAGACAGACTAGATTTCACTCAGCAAAATTTCATGAGCAATATCTCATTCATTTTAATGGAATTTGCAGTGATGGGCGATTTCATGCCACAGCAACCACAGCTAAATTTCAAGAGTTAACTTTCCACATAGATCCAGTTTAGTGAACTCTAACTTGTGGAATCGTGTCCCCATCCAGTAGTGTTCTGAAGGGGTACTGTATAGCAGAAATGGAGACACAAAATGGAGGACTTTTAGCCATTTTAGCCATGTGTAAACACACAGCTGTGTAGAATGCAGTCCAAGCTGATTATAAAATGTTCCATAAATGAGTGGCAGCCTTGTGTGTTTTTTTTTTAAGTTTATTGTGATTTGTTAGCTAACCACAGCAAAATGTTTGCAGAACCTTCATGCAATAGAACCACCTGTTTCAGAGAGCAACGTGACCTGCAAATGTCTAGTGTCATTAATGCTTAAAGGTGATGTCCTCAATTTTAATCCCATATTGTTTTTATGAAATTCATAGCTCATCATTTGCTAACCCTCTGGTCTGTTAGCACTCTGGAAAAAAAGTGCCTTGGTCCAAACTGGATTAGATGCACTCTCTTTTCGTCTCCAGGCCTAAGGAATGGTATCTGGAGGCATTTGGACAGTGCAACTTACAGGTAGAAGTCAAACTTTGACCATGAACAAACTACAGTCGGTTTCTTACTCAAACTGTTCCACCTTAAAGATGTGGAGCTTCTGAGTGAGCAAAAGTGAGAGGGGGGCGTTGTTTTGTTGTCAGAAGTGCAGTTCTCCTGAATAAGGTCACCCTGGTCAATGCCAAGTGTTGGCTAGATGCCTATAACCCCGCTCCGGAGTGATGGAGCCTTCTTAAATACCTTTGAGATGAATTGGAGTAGGTCATGCTCTTATATCATAGACTTATGCCATATCTTTACAGCAATGTATTCTAAAGCATTTCCCAAAAAGCAGAAGCTGTTGCTGCGACAAAGAAGGTTAGACATCTTAAAATACTCTTAAGGTTAATGCACTCTCTGGAGGTTAATTTTGTGTAACTGCAGCTTTGTTGTGGCATCCCCCAGTAAACACCGTATCATTACACCAAGAGCATGTGCCCGTGGCAAGGGGGCACGTAAAAAGAGGTGGGGGGGTGGTTTCTGGTGTAATCGACTTCTTCAGCTCTGCATCCCTGCCATTACTGTCCTCAACCCTTCATTTACCCAGAATGCCGAGCAGCAGGGTAGCACAGGCTTCACTTCGCACCATAAAATAAAAATTAAAGGGAGGCATCGTTGCACACACGCACTCTCATACCAAATTATAACTTTAAAGGACTTGCACACTCTCTAGTTTAAACACACACACACACACACAAACTGAACCAGGCATAATACACGATCAGTAGTAGACTCAGTGGCGCAGATAAGCCCTGCATCATTACACAAACCTGTTATCTCCCACACTGCACCTCCAGTTTCTGGGCTTTCTATATGGAATAAGTGAAGAAAGATGGAGAGAGATAGATCGCAATTTCTTTCCTCCATTGCTGCTTCACCCAAGGGCTAATTGCAACCACCACCCATTCCATGTGTGCATGCATGTGTTGGTGAAATCTCCAAGCCTGTAGAGATACAATGACTACTGATCAACAAGATGCAGATCTTGGCGGAAACGTGCAGCATGGCAGTGCTGGTACAAGTGGATCAGACAGAGCAGTGCTGCTTGAATTTTCCAGTTTCCACTCTGATAGACACACCTACCTCATTAGTTCACCTTGTAAATATAAATCTAGTCCTTCATCAGTGGACACAGGATGCCCACAGGAAGCTGTTGGCTGGATATTTTTAGTTGGTGGACTATTTTCAGTCCAGCAGTGACACAGAGGGATAGTAAAATCTCCAGCAGTACTACTGTGTCTGATCCACTTTCACCAATGCACCATGTAAATGTCACTGCAGTGCTTTTGTTAGGGAACAAAAATCAACAAAAATTTTAAATTTTTAAATTGTGCTGATTTCATTTGATGGCGGCATGGTGGTGCAGCAGGGTAGTGTTGCAGTCACACAGAGCCAGGGACCTGGAGGTTGTGGGTTTGATTCCCGCTCCGGGTGACTGTCTGTGAGTTGGCGTGTTCTCCCTGTGTCCGCATGGGTTTCCTCCGGGTGCTCCGGTTTCCTCCCACAGTCCAAAAACACACGTTGGTAGGTGGATTGGTGACTCAAAAGTGTCCGTAGGTGTGAGTGAATGAATGTGTGTGTGTTGCCCTGGGAGGGACTGGCGCCCCCTCCAGGGTGTAATCCCGCCTTGTGCCCAATGATTCCAGGTAGGCTCTGGACCCTGAACTGGATAAGGGTTACAGATAATGGATGAATGAATAAATAATTTCATTTGTCCATTTTCATCTCAGGATTTATACTAAGTTCTTATATTTTACACAGTTATATAATGAAAGATTACCAATATTCACTTCTCTTTCCTGAAAAGATAATGTAATGTACCTATAAGGACACACACACACACC
Source organism: Hoplias malabaricus (assembly GCF_029633855.1). NCBI lineage: Eukaryota > Metazoa > Chordata > Actinopteri > Characiformes > Erythrinidae > Hoplias > Hoplias malabaricus. The sequence continues at coordinate 36,334,538 of NC_089806.1, read as the reverse complement.
TTCCATACAGCAACACTGTCTGGGCTTTCTATGAGGAGCAAGTGAAGGCCTGAGGTAGTGCAGTTGTCTTCCTCTGCTGCTGTTTGGCCATTGGGCTAATTGGACGTTAAACTATTTTTCTTCTTCTTATCCTATGTGTGTGTGTGTGTGTGAGAGAGAGAGAGAGAGAGAGAGAGAGAGAGAGAGGGAGAGCGAGAGCGAGAGAAAAAAATAGAATGTGTTCTTGTCCCAGGTGACTGCAGTTGCAGCGGCAGAGGTCAGCAGTTTGATCTGAGTTTGCATCACGTCCACTCTGCTGTGCTCACTTTGATCTAGACAAATCACCCTCATTTTGCCAGAGCTTGAACTATGAACAAAATGCATCAAAGTTTCACCTAAAAATGTTCTGTAGAACGACACCATAGCCAAGATTTCATTTTAGAGGGGCTTTGTTTACAAGGGGACTCTGTATTATATTCCAGAGATAATGATAAATTGCTACTAAAACTCTGAAAGCTACATGCATTGATATTTTTCATGAAAGTTTCAAATTGAGGTTTGGCTAGTGTCCGCTAGCACAATCCGTTTCTAAGCTAGGTTTAGCTAGGCAGGTAGTAAAATATGACTTAGTCAGACATTAGCTAGGTTCTCACCATCAGGAGAAACAGAAAACAGTTACATACCATAATACAATAATATGGTATATTAAACTTTATTGACTTATTTAAAACTGTTAGCTAGGTCACTATGTTGTGCACAAAGAATTAGCAAATCTTCAAGCAAATACTCAAGATCCAGTTACGTGATGGTATGTGTATTCATACTTAGGAATACTCAGGACCATTATATTATAATGATACAGGGGTTGGACAATGAAATTGAAACACCTGTCATTTTAGTGTGGGAGGTTTCATGGCTAAATTGGAGCAGCCTGGTGGCCAATCTTCATTAACTGCACATAGCACCAGTAAGACCATGTGCATCCAATGGTTCAAACATTGTGTCCTGAAGGCGGTGCCGTGTATCAGGACGACAATGCACCAATACACACAGCAAGACTGGTGAAAGATTGGTTTGATGAACATGAAAGTGAAGTTGAACATCTCCCATGGCCTGCACAGTTACCAGATCTAAATATTATTGAGCCACTTTGGGGTGTTTTGGAGGAGCGAGTCAGGAAACATTTTCCTCCACCAGCATCACGTAGTGACCTGGCCACTATCCTGCAAGAAGAATGGCTTAAAATCCCTCTGACCACTGTGCAGGACTTTGACACTGTATTGAATTGACACTGTATTGGCCACAAAAGGAGGCCCTACACCACACTAATAAATTATTGTGGTCTAAAACCAGGTGTTTCAGTTTCATTGTCCAACACCTGTATGTTTGATTATTTCATGATTATTATATTCATTATTTTAAATAATCATTATACTCACCTTTATCAGAAGACTTTGTGTGGCATTGCTTGGTAAGATGTTCACCTACGAGTGAATCACATTTCACCCCTTAGCCCTAGCCCTCTAGTTTTCCAAAGGGTAATGAAGTGCTGTTCTTTGTTCTTTGTGTTCTGGTGATGTGTCAGACTCTTTAGGAGTTGTCTTGTTTTGTTGGGGGGAGGAATTGTAACTCAATTCCAAATGGCAAAGTAAAAGGGAAAAGCAAGGCAAGGCAAGGTTTTATATTTCTGCCATTTTGCAGACATTTTTGTTCAGAGTGACATATATTTTAATCTTGTTAAAGTGGTAGGTTAATGTAGTGTAAATAACTCTTGTAGCTGAAAGTACCCTAGATTTCCCAGGGGAGGGCGGCTGGGTACCCACTATCCTACACTAAGCCACATTATGGGTGCTTCCAAAAACCCTTAATTTCCCTGCTTTTTCCTACTAATCCTCCTTCTGTCCTCTGGGACCTGGAAACTGATTTTTTAACCTTATCTTTCCATCTGTCCAAACACTGGAGGAGAGTAAAAAAGCCGTTAAAAATCCCCACATTCCCGCTGCGAACATGGAGAAGGCTACACACAAATGTATGTAACATGTATGTAAAATATATGTAACAGGTACAAGAAAATAAGCAAATATTAGCAGGTGTTTAAATATTCACAACAGAACTATGAAAGTGAGCGTTGTGATTTGCTCCAATAATCAGTAGCCAGCATCGTATCTGAAAGTGATTAGCTGTCTCATTTCCCCAATTACTGCTCATTCTCTTAATTCTTTCTCCTCCTTTCCTCCCCTTGATTCCTACCCCAGAAGGAGGCAGAGGGAGGGAGTGGTAGGAGAGGAGGAGTAGCATCAGTTTTTGAAAGCACTGCTCATTAAAAATGAACATAAACTCAGATATATACCGTATTTTTCTTTGGCTATTTAATATTAACACTCAAGCATTATAGTATTTAACTAACTACAGTAGATAGGTAGTCGAAATACAGTATCATTTTCTGTAAGCACTTATTCAGTTCAGGGTCGCTGATGGTCCGGATCCTACCCGGAATCACTGGGCGCAAGGCAGGAACACACACTGGTGGGGGCGCCAGTCATTCTACAAGAACATTCATTAAACATAATTACCATGCAAGCTAGATAGCTAGGAATTAGCAGGGCTCATTTAGATCCTATATTGGGGCAACTACACTAGAGTGCATCAACTGATTCTTATTTACCTTTAATGTGTAATGTTTGGTTGTTCACAGTTTCAGTCAACTGTGATGCTAACTGGCTAGCTAGGACGTATGATAGATACTACAATGGCTCACTTAAGATCCTAGTCAGGAGAAGTCTGGCAGCTACATTGGGTGGATTTTGGAAAAATCCTCTGTAGGCAGCTACTTAGAAGAAAAAAGACATTTTATTTCAGATGTTTGTGGCAGAGAATGGTTTCAATCCATTACAGCCAGCATTATGGGCTTTAGTAGTCCAGACAGCTGTCAAGCCAAAAATCCTTGTTTTTGGAGGCTGGTACTTCTAAAATAAGTTTTTTTTTAAATAAATATATAAAATAAAACACAAAATAAAAGAATTCTATTGCTACTGCACTTACTTTTCAATGTCTATCAATACTGCATTTTATTAAGAAAACACACCCAACATTAAAATGTATAATTCACCAAAGGCAGGATGTACAAGAAATACATTTGTTGATGGTGTCACCTAAACAGGCTACTAAACATAACATTCCATATCAAGGTTTTTGCATATTGGTCACACTCACTGATTTCAGAACCTTGTACAAATTTTATATAAAAAGGGTCACATGAGGATACACAACTTTTTTCAAAACCAGTTTTGCATTTATTGAAGGAAATTAATATCTGAGAAAAAAATAACTGCCACCCTAAGAACAACTGGCCAGCTTTAGCAGCAACAACTGGAGCATAAAACTATCTATAGCTAGAGATTAGCTTTTCACATCACTGTGAAGGTATTTTGACCAATGCTCTGTGAAGAATTGCTTTAACTCAGCCACATTTGGGAGCTTTTGAAAAGAAACTGGTCATCTAAGGTCATGCCACAACATTTCCAGTCTTTAATTAGACCATTCTGAAATCTTAATACAGTTTTTTGAGCCATTCAGAGGTTGATTTGCCCTTGTATTTGGGATCGTTATCTTGAAGCACAGCAAAACCTAAAACCTAAAAGTACCTGAGCCTCAGATCATGGATTCAGTCAACCATACAAAAGCCTTTGGTTTTTTTTCCCCTGTCAAATGTGAGACCAAGAAGGCTGTGAATCTTCCCAGAAGTGGCCAGTCTTGTGGGAGATTCATCACTGCTCCAATAGCTTTCTCCATTTGAGGATGATTGTTCTCACTCAAGTTTGATGGATTTCTAGAAACGTACAAATGATTTGTTGCACCTTCTTAACTAATGCCCTCATTTCTTCTGGAATTTCTTTTAATTCTGTGAAAGCGTATTGCTTCTTGAGATTTTTTGCCCACTTGACATTGCTCTTGTGGCACTGAGCATGCCACATCCAGAAGAAAAATGCTGGAAGCAGGAGTAGAGGCTCAGGCCACAGCTCTAGTTAAGTGTTTATATTCAAAAGGGCTCGCAACCTATTGATAGGGTAACAAAAATGAAATGAAATGAATTACTTTTATTCCACACAGGGCTAGTGAATGTGGGATAGCATTTACTTCACTAATTAAATCATTTATAAAACTGGATTTTGTGTTTTTTTCAAGTTTACATATATTGGTTCGTTATTAGAGAACAACCGCTCTTGAGCCTAAGGCCATGATCCCCAAACCCAAGAGTTGGTTAGAGAGGTATAAATACATTTGTGTGCAAAATCACTACTCAGAATTGTTCTGGATGCAGCACCAAGGTTGGTGGGGGTGATTGTAAATGGTAGGATACACTGGGCAGAGATTTTCAAATGCTGCGATATAAACTGGTAAAACTCTGCATAAGACTCTGTGTTTGCCTGCTCTGTCTGTCTGAAAAAATAATTGTCTAATATAATTGAATTTTTCTTGCTGTAGACTTAGTTCTGTTTCATAATTTGTTAGCAGTGTTGCAAAAATACCAGTATTTTGTTTTGCTTGAATGGAGGATAATGTAAATGCCTCTGAGAAAGCTGCAGAATGTTATAATGCTATGCTGCCTCCAAGGCACATTCTGAAGAAGTCCTTTCCTGCATATTTGAATTGAGGTGCTTGTGAAGGAGCTACAAAATGTTATACAATGAAATTCTGCTGCCTCTGAAGCAGACTCTAAAGAACTACATTGTGCACACTTAATTTATGATTGCTGTCTCTGAAGGAACTACAGAATGACATACAATAATGCTCTGCTTCTACAGTAACAAAAAAGGATATTATATTGCAAATTTATTTCTGCCAGTCCGAGCAGGCAAACACAATGGTCTATGTGGAGTTTTACCAATTCATGGCATGGCATTTGAAAATCTCCACCCAATGCATGCTAACCAATCATATTCATCCCCACCTGTTGGCTAGTAACCAATTACAATCATTCTGCCTTGAAGGCAGCACTGCCTCTACAACCCTGAACTGGATAAGCGGTTTCAGACAATGGATGAATGAATGATTGAATGAATTTTGCACATCACACTCAGAAGCTATCAACATCTTCTGAGACTGAGCTGTGAAGTATTTGAAATGTGTTCTCCTGGGTGATAGAGTAAATATATTTTTTTGGGATTTAAACTAAAGTTTAAGCAGTTAAAAGCAAAGAAATTCTCACTGCAGTGTTTCAGCATCTAGTGTAAAAGAGCTGTCAGTGTAGAAGAGCAGAGGCTGATACTACAGCTAAAGTGAGACAAGGTCCCTATGGATGGTCTTGATTTTAGAAGAAATAATATAACTGGTCTTTACAAATATTTGGATTATGGAAGAATGGATTAGGGAAGGATCTGTGTAGATGACAGTGACGTTACTGCAGTTCTGAGGGTGGTATAGCCCTGTTCCTTGGTGGGGGTTTTGAAAACCAAAACACTGAGAAAAGGAAAATGCAATTTAATAGAAGAATGTCAATTGGGTAAATGAGGATTTGATTCCCCCCTTTTTCTCGAAGAAGTCAAAATGTTGCCTGACGGCGTCTCTGTGCTGGGTCTCGTCTTTGTTTAATTTTCCACATGACTAAAGCTGAATCAGTAAAAGCGAGAAGCCTGCCGACCCCAACTCCAGCGAGAGGCATCAGGCAGCTGGCTTACTCTCATAGGTTCACTAGTTTTTTCTACTTCTTAATCCATATTACAAACTAACTGCACTGCACAGGGGTCTACACTAGATCAGTCTATTGTGAGTGAGAAAAAAAACTTAAGCCGTTATTTAATGTAATAGTTTAGCATTTTTATTTCTTGTGTCGCTGATATATTTCAGTGAGCAGTAAGACGTATAACGGTTAATGGAAACTAGGGCACAATGGCCACAAAGAGATGGAGTTTAAGCACAGTGACACTATATGGCTTTCTAATGAGTAAATTCAGCTCGCTTCATTTACATAGAAAAGCACTGATCAGTGGCGCAGCTGGAGTTGATCCTGTAGTCACCACGCTTACAAAAAACACGTTTATTTAAGTGTGCTATTAGCATACTTCTTTAAAACAAAATATGAGTGAGTATGCCTTCTGTTTACATTTGAACCTCTTATCAGTGATATGCTAAACATAATCATACTTAAGTATACAGAAAGGTTATAGTATGCATATGGAGTATACTTGTAATTTTTGATTGAGATACAGTTAAGAAAATATAATTAAGTATTCTTGCCTTATACATAATATTTAATTATATTTGGCTTGTAGTTTGGGGTGGGATAGCTTAGAACAACTAGTGCATGGATTGAACTGTACACAGTACACTGTACACAATCAGACATACAAGCTGATTTTGTTGACATTATTCTTTCAAAATCTGAGCAACATTATTTAACTTATACAACGTAAATAGATAACTACTAAAACGCCATACTTATTAAAACAGTGTCATTGGTCTGTTCAGGACTTCATCATAATTCGTACTTATATTATGTTCACTAAGAGAGCACACATCCACTGGTGGCACTGTATCACTGCTTACACGTCTTTGTTATGTATCCAAGGAAAAGCTATGATCACAGCAGAGGTTTCTTGTTATTTATAACACAAAACATTCATTCATTCATTATCTGTAACCGCTTATCCAATTCAGGGTCGCAGTGTGTCCAGAGCCTACCTGGAATCACTGAGCGCAAGGTGGGAATACACCCTGGAGGGGGCGCCAGTCCTTCACAGGGCAACACAGACAGTCACACCTTCACTCACACCTACGGACACTTTTGAGTTGCCAATCCACCTACCAACGTGTGTTTTTGGACTGTGGGAGGAAACCGGAGCACCCGGAGGAAACCCACGCAGACACAGGGAGAACACACCAACTCCTCACAGACAGTCACCCGGAGCGGGAATCAAACCCACAACCTCCAGGTCCCTGCAGCTGTGTGACTGCAACACTACCTGCTGTGCCACCGTGCCGCCCTTAACACAAAACACTGCTTACCATACACATTTTGCGAATGCGAGAGATGTTTCTCTAGGAAAATATGTAGACTTTCCCAATGATACAAGTTTGCTCTTACAAATGTTCTCATAGTTGAATGCCATCAGAACTCTAACGCTCTTAAGGCTAAATGTAATCAAATCCTTACAGCTATGGTCCAACATCTAGTGCCAAGGAAGGAAAAGCTCTCTATTAATTTCTTAGATTTTAGCCAACATGTAAATCAAGTGTCATAAGTTTATATTTGCACATTAAATTTGTATTAATTACTAAATAATTCACCGTATAAGATGATGAATTTTAATAGTAATTTAATAATAATGTCTAAGCTGTAAGGCTGTATAATAAGCTTGGGCTGATTCGGGACCCACTGTGACCCTGCACTGAATAAGCAGTTACAGACAACGAATGAATGAACTTGATTACATTTTCAATTTTATTTTTAGAGTGATTTTAACAACGTGTGTCACAAAGCAGCTTTATAGAATTCCAGATCCTATCCCAAAGTGAAGAAGCAGAGGACACTGTGGCAGGATATATACCCTCAGCTAGGGCTGCCACATGTCAGGTTTTTCACCAGGTCAGTTTGATTTTCATGATACCTGCTCATTTTCATTCTCATTTGTCTGGTTTTTATAACATTCTCTCAAATTGTGGGGGAAAATCAAACAGATATTTTTCCATGCCCTTATGCACTTGACATCTCTTGGCCACATGTTCAAATACTGCCAACTGTCATTAGCTAGCCAATCAGATTTTAGTGACATCAGATAGAACCATAGTTCATTGTTATTATTGTATATACTGTACCTGCTTAATCGATGGTTCTGCAAGTGTTCTTTAATAAAGAAAATAGTTCAGTATAGAACTCTGAACACTTGAAAACCTTTGCATGATTTAAGTGTTTTTTGCATCATGAGGGGGTTCTTCAGATTGATGGAGAATGTGATATAGATGGTTCTATATGGCACCAAAATCAGTTCATCTATTGTAACAAACCTGATATTGTAACAGTTGAAGAACTCTTTTTGGTGCTATATACAATTCTTTTTTTCTAAAAGATGCTATATTAAACCATCAATAGCACATTATCCATTAGTCTGAAGAATGCCTTCACAATGCAAAGAACACTTTAATCATCCAAAAGGTACTTTATAGTGTTCAGGGTTCTATAATGAACCATTTATTTTAATAAAGAACCCTTGTAGAACCATCATTTTTAAGAGTGTAGATCATTGCTTTATTATTATTATTATTATTATTATTATTATTATTATTATTATTTTATTAAACCCTTTAATGTTAAGGTTAGAGGTAAGTGTAATGCCATTTTGATTGAAATATGTTTGGAACATAAGCGTGTCCAGTTTTTGAAAAGGCAGCCATCCAATCCTTAAAGGATGTGGAAAAAACCTGAGAAGAACCAAGACTCAAAAGAAAGAATGAGTTTTAGAGTTACAGTGATTGTACTATAGTTTATAACACCATATTGTATTAAGATTTTTGTAAATAAATCATAGTGAGATACTAAGGTCAGTCGTATTACTACAAAGAAACCCCTAAAATTCTCAAAGAATTACTGAGGAACATACTGTGGAGTCCTAATACGAAATAGCCATAGTATTCGAAGAGAGAAAGGGTTCTCAGTTTCCTGATATGGCTGCTCTTGGTTGGAGTTCATGTAAGGTGCTGTGGCTGCTTTGTATCTGAGCATTGTAAAGTTATTCCAGTGGTGGATAGAGTGCCTTCCCTCACCCCCCCCCCCCCCCCCCCCCCTTCTGTCTCAGCGTGGTTCCATATCAGATGAGCTGCATACGCTCCCCGAGGGTAGATGGAATCGCTCCATTTGAATTTGAACTTCTCCATCTTCTTCTTCTTCTTCTTCTTCTTCTAGAGATGGGAGAATCCAATTATTTATTTAAGGCTAATCCTTGTCCCTGTAATTTGAGTTTTTTTTTTATTATCCAGTATAAAGCCGCCTTGGGGTGTGCACTAACCCTCAGCTGCTCCGTCGCCGAGGAAACGGGAATAGAAGAAGAACAAGAGGATGGAGAGTGGGGAGAGTGGGAGCTGGGAGAAGAGAAAATGTGGCTTATTTAACCTTGTTCATTTCCGAGGGTCACTTGCACATTGATTTTCTTTTGGGTTATGTACTGTGTTGTATGTTGGAGAATCATATTGGACTTCAAGTACCATATCAAGTGTTATTCATCCATGTCCTTTAATCAGGATGCATTGGATTCACCTCAGCATCTACCTCTGTTACTTTTAAATCTCCTGTCCAGACACAACAGATTATATGTCTGTTTATCTGCAGTGAAAATACAATACGTCTAGCAGGGCAGCGTCCATTTTGCAGGGTCAGGACTCAGACGTGGACTGAAAGAACTAGCGAATAATCCACCGATCGTTTACAGTACACTGTAGAAAAAAAAAGAGGCTTTGGACTCATGTCATGGAAGAGCCTCTACAGAACCTTTCAATGCAGTGACAAATTACCTCCATTTGGCTTCTTGTTTCTGGCGTCCATTTTGTGCTGAACAAAGAATATGTAAATATAAAATCTTCTTCCTTAGGCTGTATTTTTTACGCTATAAATCAGTGACTAGTCTAGGAACCAGGACCCTCACAGAACCACTACAGAACAGGTTTTGGAGTTTGTGAACTATTCCCAGTAGTGACATTGAGGGGCTAAAAATTATCTATGTATTCACTTTATTTCACTGATTTGGGACACAGCCCCTATTTTGGTGCATCACCATCTATCAGCAAAGTGTAAATATAACAGTGTAGCGTCACTTTAGTGGGAGCACCATGGGATATACGAGAAGACCAGCAAGGTGCACCTATGGTGGGAAACAAATTAAACACACTGACCACATCAAACTTCATAATGTGTCTGAAAACTCTCCTGGGTGTTATATACATTACCCATCTCCTTACCTTCAGCTTACTCTGGCTCGACATAGTTACTGTCTAATCCAATCTAAAGACTTGCGACTTGACTCTGACTTGAATTTTATGACTTGTGAATATTTCTGCCACCACATCAGTCTCACTGCAGCAGTGACAATCATCCACCACCCAGATTCACCACCTTTAGGCTTGTGGGGGTCCTGACTATTGAAGAACAAATGGAAAGGAGTATACAAAGCAACAAATGGACTATAGTCTGTAATTGTAGAAGTACAAAAATCTTCTTTAGGGTCAGAGGAGCTGAGAGAAAGGACAGTGAGTGTAGAAACAAGGTGGTGATAGTGAAGGTATGACTGATCAATATATGTAATGCATGCTGGGAATCTTAGTGAGAGAAACTTGATAGATGTGATCAATGTGATACATGAAAACAATATAAAATAGTGTATCCTGACATCCAGCTTTATTCATGACACAAACATACTGCCCAAATACTTATTTTAATATTGTAGTGTCTCTGCCTGAGCTGGGATTTGAACTAAAATCTGCTGTGTGGGGGCAGCAGTATTACCCACTCTTCTATTCCAACTGGAAGTGAGTCACATTGGACCCAAATAGCAGAAATATACAGAGTACAGTTTGATGGTTTTGTCCAAAAAAAAGGATAAAATAAACTTGAGAGCGCATAAGGTGCATAATTTGAAGCATTTAAAGAACAACCATGCGTTAGCAAGCTGCTAAAACCAGATCAATGAACACCCACTAATCTGACGCCATATTTGATGAGTGTGAAAGGGATACTGAGGTGCTGCTAATCAATGGCATTGCTTTTCTGTTACATCATCTTCACAGCAGTTTAAAGCCCTGGCGCTTCTAAGCCGAGCTCAGAGTGGAGGGGAAAAACAGCCTTAATTCAGGCGGAAAAAGAAAAGAGTGTGTGGCAGATTGGACAGGGTTCGGGCGGAATTGAATAACGCTGATTAACCGTGGCACCTCGGGACGTAGGATCAGATTATTTTGGAATGATGCTCCTTCCTTGTGGCTCCCAAGGTTCTCTCAGGCCGAGTGTACTCTTCTCCATCCTCTCCTCCAGTGGAGTACGGGAGAGTTGATAGAGATGTTTGCGGGTTGTGGCTGAACGAGGGAGATTCATTATGCATGATGAGGGATATCTGGCAGGGCTGTAGAAATCCCTGGCCAAGATCCGCAGCTCCCACCGCTGAGATTGAGGGTGTTTTCACATCTACAAACCCCAGTTGCAAAGAAGTTGGGACAGTATGTGATATGCAAAATGGAAAGCAGCTATTTGCAAATCCACTTTGACCTGTTTTTAAAAGAAAACTTTTAATAAAAGGTGAGGTCAGTCAGTGCTTCTTTCTGAAGTGTTGCTGCTACCACAACATTGTTGGACATCTCAACACGCTTGGAGGAGAATGCTAACTGCTGATGTTATTTCAGCTGATGGATACTCTCATTACCAATCGATAGATGGTAAGGACAGTTCTCCCAAATGCATGATCAAATGCATGATCTATTGGTGACTGACTTAAAACTCAGGCTGTGCCCAAAGCTCCCTAATCCCTCATTAGTATTGTGCTATATAGAGAGGCACTATTTAGTAAGTTAACTAAGTAGCACTAGAAACACAATTCAGACCATTACACTGTTCGTTGCTTAGTAACAAAGGAACTCCCAAAGCATTTAAGTTACATTCTGGTCATGTATGGAGCTTTTCCCCTGCATGGTATCTACTCAGCATGGCTTGGTGCTGTTTTGCTTTTTAATTTTTCCATTAGGCAGATTTGGTCCCTGGAACTGTGTGCAAGTGCATTGTGGGAGATTGTAATGTATGAGGTGAAAAATACATTTGTTATTGGCAATTACTGCTGTTTATTTTCTGTGTGCGCATAATTTTCAAGGCGAGTACCATTGGATTTTGCAGGAGCTGCAGCTTGATGGCAGATTTCAGGGGTATTGTTTTCTAGACAGACCACAATTTGTCATGCTGTTATTTTTTTATGCTGTTGTTCTTAACACCTCTATATATCTGTAAAGACATCATACAGGACACAGAGGTTTTCACCATTGGTTACCATTGGTTATCACCACACAGCTTAGTTTAGCTTATTTTTTAAAACATTGTTGTATGCTATTCATTCATTCATTGTTTGTAACCACTCAGTTCAGTAACAGTTCAGGGTCATGGTGGATCTGAAGCCTACCCAGGGGACACACTCTAGAGGGGGCACCAGGCCATTCCAGGGCAACACACACTTACACATTCACACCTATAGACACTTTTTTTGTGTGTAACCAATTAACCTACCAACGTGTTGTTTTGGACTGTGGGAAACCCATGCGGACACAGGGAGAACACCCCAAGTCTTCACAGACAGTCACCTATAGCATGTCTTAAACCCATAACTCCACAACCCTGGATCTGTGTGACCACCATGCCTCCCATTACATGTAATTGATATTCAAAATTCGGACGTTCTCCTTCTCTTTGGTCATTTTACGGTCACTGTTACATAGTGTTAAAAATGACAACTTTTGCTCATCCTCCTGTCACCGGAAATCATCATTTCTCAAAAAGTATTGGCTTCTTTGTCGTGTTATGTCGATGCCAGTGTGAATGCAGTGTTAGACAGTCGTATGGCTTCGGAACTCTGAATCCACTATAGATGCTGAAATGATCCAAGTTTGAAAGCCGCACTAAGGCCAGTGTTGCTCAGGAGGGGCTTTTGTTATGCCTCGGCTTGAAAAATGGCTTCCATTCTGTTATCTACTACAGTTCAAGTCTGTCATTTTGCCAGATAACTTCCTTTGCTGCTGCTTCTGTGAAATATAGATATAAAGCATGTTCTTCAGAAGCAAAGCGCTATAGCTCACTGGGCTGCAGCCTTGGAAATGTTGAGAATAACCAGGTAGCACAAAGCCCATTGTTACCACTTGTTCTTCAATATCTACAACTAGATTACTTCTCATCTCTTTGTATTACCAGGTCATTCATTCTCTGTGACCTAGAGCCAAGAGGTCAACCTCTAAGTTGCCATCAAACAAAACAAGTGCAAAAGTCATAGGCTTCTTTCCAGTTACAGTATTGAATTTCTAGACACAGTGAGTATAATAAAGTTGATTTTCCATGTCAGGCAATCACATACTTAACAAACGGCTACACAGAAGACGAAATGTTTAAATATAACGTTAGCTCCCATGTCTTTCAGAAGCAAGATGTTTTTATCGTTTTCAAAGAAATCTTCTGGGAGATCTTTCCAAACTTCAGAGGTTCAGTCTTAGAAGTTGGTTGTCTTTTCTGCTTCTCTCTGTTTAAGTAATCCTAAGAAGCTCAGTGTGTTTTGACCTGTCTATTGTTCAGAGAGGGGGGCAGTTTCCTATCCTCCTCTAGGGATTACATGGGTTGTATCTAACCTTCACGGAAACAAGCTTTTTTGGATGCACTTAAGAAAGACGCTTGCATGGCGGCTGATTTGTGTGTGGGTAGCATCTTGTATGAGTGGAAGTAAATAAGCAAAATGGAACATTAACTTTAAGAGCCCAAGTACCTGCAGCACTTCAGCAAGTTAGAGAGGAGAGCATGTATCGTGGGTCACTTTCTTTCATCGGCAGTTGGATTTTTCCGGTACTAGGGCTCATTTTCATGAAAGCGGAAGCAGGGCCCAATTTCACAGCACCATAACCCCATATTCCCCATTAATGTGCACTCATAACATATTCCTCATGTCGCCACGGTGTTCATTTATCCCATATCCTGCGAGTTCAGGCCTGGCAGAGGAAATCAGACTCAACACCCACCCCCTCCCCCCAATTCCCCCCCTCTCCACTTCCCCCTAATACAGCCAGAAAATTAAGAGTTTAATTTGCGCAGAGCATGTGCTAAGGGCGAACGAGGCGCTCGGATAAAGAGAGAGAGAGAGAGAGAGAGAGAGAGAGACGCTCGTGGTGAGCTTCCCACAATTCCACAGTCAGCGCTTTCCCACTGCTAGATTAGCATACATGCCTCCGCCAGGGGAGAGCCGCACTCTACCTGTGGATACAGCATGTTCCAGTCGGAGATGAGCTGCATTATAATATCCTAATTGTCTCAAAATAAGGAAAAATTAGTTCTTTGTGTGATAAGGAATGTGAGAGGGAAGCCACTGCTGATGGGTTAATAATGAGATGAGTTGAGGAATTACACAGTACACGAGTCTTGTTTTATTCTGTACTTTGTCTTCATCTCGCTCCCTCTCTCTCTCTCTCTCTCTATCTCTCTCTCTCTCTCTCTCTCTCTCTCTCTCTCTCTCTATTTGGGGCTTTATTGTTTATTTCTGTAGTTATCATGCTCTTTCATGTTCAGTCCTCTCTCTCTCTCTCTCTCTCCCTCTGATAGTAATGATCAACAGAATGAATAGAATGTTTAATTTTAATAACTATAATAATGAGGAAACATTTTCTCCATTTCTCTCTCTCTCTCTCTCTCTCTCTCTATCTATCTATCTATCTATTCTCTTTTCTCTCTCTATTATGTTCTCTCACACTCCCTATCTCATGCTCTTTCTCTTCCTCTTTCTCTCTTACACACTTTCTCTTGTTTGCTGTCTCCACATTCTCTCTCTCTCTCTCTCTGTCTCTCGCCTGGAGCGGAGGATGGTGTTGTGAGTATCTTAAACACTGCTTTTAAGAGTTTAAAGAGAGTGGCTTTAAGTGCTCTGACTGAAGATGATTGAAGTGGTGGAGGAAAACAACTTTCCTCCTTTTTGGCCCCCTCCCACCCCCACCCCCTCAGAAGTCCCTCGTCACACTTCCCAGTTTTGCCCTCCTCTGCTCTTAGTGATTTATTTTGATTTATTTATTTTCATTTTAAATTCACTTTGCGCGGATTTGTTGGCACCACTTTGTACGAAGCCCACCCTTATAAAAGGTCGACAAACACTGTGTCCAAAGCGTTAAAGTGCACACACAGCTTTTACCGAGACACACAAGTGTGGAGAAGCCACACAAGCCCAAGGTCACCATGTCCAATGCCAAGTGCTACAAAGGCCCTCTTGCCCTGTGTTCTTGGGAGTGATGGAGATACACCCACTTCTTTCTGAAAGAATTGGAGTGGATTTTGCTATCCAGAATTAAGTGTGTGAAATAGTCTACAGGTGTGAGTGTGTCTGTGTGACTGGGTGAGTGTGTCCCAAATCTTTTATTGCTCATAGGTTGCTCTGTAATGGCTCAGGAGACACAAGAGAAATAAAGGAGAGAGTATGGTTTAATTTAGAGAGGAGACGTGTGAGATTACTGAGAGTTGCACACAGTTGGGCTAAAGTCCCCTTTGTCTTTCCATCTGATCTCACGGTTGTTTTGAAGAAACTACAGAGATATTAAGGAGATCTCAGATGAGTATGAGTGACTGGGTGAGTGTGTAAAATTGCCCCCAGGTGTGTGAGTGACTGGGTGAACGTGTGATGGACTAGAGCCCTGTCCTTGGGTGTGTTTCCGCCCAGCGCCAGTGCTTCCACATAGGTTCCACACCAACTGCGGCCCTGATGAGGATGAAGCTGTTATGGATGGATGAATGAATGAACAGGGGCACTTTGTAGTGTTACAATTACAGATTGTAGTCCACCTGTTGCTCTGCATACTTTCATACCCTCATTTCACTGTGCTCTTCAATGGTCAGGACCCCCACAGGGCAAGTATGTTTTGAGTGGTGGATAATTCTGTGCCCTACAGTGACACTGATGTGGTGGTTGGGATTGTGTGTGTTGTGCTGGTATGAGTGGATCAGACAAAGCAGTGCTGCTCGAGTTTTTAAACACTATGTCCATTCACTGTCTACTCTGTTAGATACACTTACCTCGTCAGATATAGTAACTTATTTTTTGCTCCACCACCCAAATCATACCTGTTCTGTGGTGGTCCTGACCATTGAAGAGAAACAGATGGAGTACACTCTGTAACTGTAGAACTACCAAGTTCTCATGTACAGTCAAGGTGTTCCTAATCCAGTGATCGTTCAGTGTAGATGGCTGTAGACTCTGATTACCCACAAAGCAGCTCTTTTTGTTCTTGTGCAGGTGAGTATGCTGTAAACTATTTCTCAGGTTTTTCATCACAAGTGTAAGCTTTAATTGCCTCCTATTGATTCACTAAATGCCCTCCAACTGTTCCTGCATTGTGATGTTGTTGTACATTGCCTTCCATTGTAATAACACACAAAACAGAGAATTTAATTAGTGTAATTTTAAAAATAAATAAATAAAAAAGGAGGTAAACATAACTGACACCAAAACTCTGCAAGCATGGTTTATTAAAAGGGCTGCGGAGAAAAATCTATATTCCCAATCATGTGTACAATCTTTTCAAGACAAATTAGTACGTGACTGTTAGTTGATGAAGGTGTAATTGAGTTTTCTTTCTGTGGCAATCTGCTATAAGGTTAAATGACCTCCTGTTGCTCAACATATATTATTAGCCCCTTTCACCCCTCTCAAACAGCTGTGAGGACTGATGCCATTCAGTAGCAAGAAGAACAATATGGACACTATTAATGTTTGATTAGATTTGGAACACATCCCAAAGGTACTGGATGTAGCTCCAGCAGAGTTCCATTGTTCCTACAACTCAGCTACATTTACATTAGCTGTCAAGCATTGGAAAAAGTGTCTCTCTCAATGTTGTTTGAATGAGATGGGACGCATGGGACTCGTTGGGGCAGCTGCACAGGGGCCTTAGGGCGCCATATTCAATGCCATACATCAACTAGAGGGGTATAAAGCCTCCAGGCACAGGCTCCATCCAACATCTTTGGAGCAAGTATTTGTCTGTCAAGTATTTAGTGGGGATACTGGTCATTGATGCCAAAATCCATTGCTTTGAGTTTTCTTCCTTTGCTGAGTATGAACTGTTTGTGCTTACAATGTTCAACTTTCTTCTTTTTTATTTTCCTTAATTAGTGATGTGATTTGGTCATGGCTGAACTCTAGGCTTTAACATGGTGCTTGGAATTCTTTGTGCCGGATTTCAGCTAGTGAGATTCTCGCGTCAAGAGTGGCTAGCTTGTTGTCAGTGGAGATTAGGATGTTACTAACCTCCACACTGGACTTGGATGCTTGTTGCTCCAAGTCTTCGGGTGAGCTAGGGGGACGTGGTCTTTTTGAGGTAGGTGTAGCCTTCATTTTCACTTATTTTTTTTCTCCTCCTTTGTCTGGATTCATACTGCAGAATTGGTGGTAGCACTCGTCAATGAGTTCTAACTTCCAGGTTGTTAGGGTGTGGTGTTTCATAAGAAAAAAAGTAGATAATACAAAAATATTCCACTGATACCGAGTGTTTAGGTTAGATGCTGGGGGCCGCCATCTTGCCGGCCGCACGTTGTCTTGCAAGAGGTTGCGTTAGCGTGTCAATTCCAGTTAGTTAATTAATAAGTATTAATTAAGTACACCTAACCACAATAAAACTAATAAATGAGACTAAAATGAATAAATATGTTAGTAAAAAAAGACAAAAAATACATCTAAATCAGCTGCCAAAATTAACACTGAATTCATAGGCATGGAGGGCGTATTCATAGGCTTGATTTCAGAAGAAAGGTTAGATAAGCATAACTACTTGAGCTTGGAGCTCAATTAAGTTGACTTTAGACATTAAGATGAGTAAACGTTTCAGACTGGATCTATGCAGTGATCAATAGAGCTGTGGAAGTAAATTCAGAAGGAGTCTGGCTGGAGTTGCAGGAGATCTGTCAGCAAATCTGACGATTGAAAATCATTTGGAAGTGTCTTACTCCAGGACCCAGGCTTATAATGTTGAGCCAAATTCTGCTGGACTCTGACAGCATGCCAGGTTTGGAGAGGAGTCTGTTTGGTTCCTCATAAATGTATTTACTGTAGCATGTAATTGCTTAATGTAGCAGAAGGCTGTTACTATCTAAAATAAAGATTTCTTTTTAGAACATGAACATAGCAGTAGACTTTACGGGGACACATTCTTCCCCTTTTTAACACAGTTCTGGAATGTTAATGAAACGTGCTTGGGTATGTATGGAGTGATTTGGGATTAACACCTCTGTTTCTCGCGTGGTGTTTTGACACCTCTCTTTAAGAGGTACTATGGCTCCATGTTGGACTGAATTTGTTTGGATAGAGATATTTTCAAAAATGGCTGAGAAGCAAACCTCATTCATTCATCCCTGATTGTTGGTTGCACATGTGCATCAATTTATGCCTCATGGAGTGGGTCCCCCATATGGTGTGGCTTAATACAGAATCTCTCACAAATCCAGGCCACAAGTTGTCAGTATAATGTATCATAACGTAAATAATCAGCACTGGAGAAAAGGGGGGACTGCTCCTTTAAAGGAACATTTGTTGTTTACAAGTTCATAAACTCTCCCTCAATGTAATCAGAAACTATTCAAGAGTTTTTATTATCATCAAATGTGGATTCTCATATCACATTATTCAAGTATTAAAGACCTGGCAAACTGCTTTTTCCACAGCTTCTAAGTGGAGAGGGAGATCACCATAACTGTTCAGACGCACTGAAGGGTGAAGCACTCTAATCAGAATTCTTGTCTGTATAATTTATCTTCAGTTCTTCAGCTCTTTTGAAAACAGCAAACAGGTAGTCTTTAGTTTTTGATTACGTGGGGTTTGTACATGCTTATGGACAAAGATTGGACTTAGATTGGAATTTGTTTTTCTGGAACAGATGCTATTTTACAGTCCTTTGTCATCATGCAAATGCTAGCTACCTCCAGGGCAACATGTTAGCCTAGCAGCCTAGCTCAAGGACAGTCATATTACCATGAATATATCACACACGCCATTTCTGACAACAGCTGGGACATTATGAAAAACACATTTTAAAAAAAAGTGTGTGATTGGTTAATTCACTTGAATCTTAATTAAACTGATAAACCTTGATTATATTTTGTACATTTTAACATCCCAAATAAAAGCTGATGCTCATACTAATTCTTGCAATTTTTCATGTCAATTTTTTGCCCATTCTTATATAATTCAAGTCTTAATCTGCTCAACAGTCCATGGTTGCCATAGTCTAATTCTCCTGAATGAGGCTTGGCATTGTCTTGCTGAAATAACCATGGACTTCCCCTAAAGTCCTAAATAACCAGAAGCACTCACTTTAGTGTACAACTATGCAAGTGTTACGACAACACTTAGGGATAAGGTAATCATAGTTCTTTTGAATAAATCATGACTAGACATGTTATACGTGTATATCCCTGATGCTTTAGAAAGCCTCTAGCGACTTGGGTTCCCTACAATTTACTGACAATATTTTAAGAAGCAGAATTTTAATTAGCAAAATGGCAGTGATATGTATTGTCCAATAACCTTTGTTCAGCAATTGTGACTGATTTACAATGGTCCTTTGGCTTTTTATGATCATTTACATGGAAAAACAGCCCAGTAGAAACCTATTATATATTCACAACCAAAGCTGTTGTACTCGAAAAAAGCCACAAGAGAACAAAAGGTGAATGTTTTTCATATTTGATATCAACTTGTGCTCCCTGTGATTTATTCAAAGCAATAATAGAGTCGTGGAGTCATGTTAGATTCCACAATATGTCCAATATATGTTTATAGACCCAGTGGACACTGGTGATGGTAAAATACTTTAGAAAACTATAACTAAGCCAAATATACAGATGTTACCGATATCTTTTGAGTAACATATGTACTCATTTTTGTGATCTTCTTGTAGGACTACCAGTCAAGTACATTGTTCCATTAGCATTCTTAACACCTCTGTGCTCATGTGTGCTTGTGTTTTCTTAGAGACATGGGGCCTGAGGTTGGTTTGTGAGAGAAAAAACAACGGCTGTTTTCCATTATTTACAGAGGAAGAAGAGGAAAGTCACGGTAAAAGGAACGCTCCTCCGTCATGTTTGGGCTGTAATAACGCTCGGCAGTGTACCTTTGATCCACTCGCTCCTTCAGTTCTGCCTTTTATCTCCGCTGCTCTAGCCCCTCCAAAAAATTTAATAACACCACTTCCCCAGTCACTGCCACTGTTATCATGCTAACATCTCTCTCCCGCTTTTTATCCGCTTTTATCTCCTGCAATAAGAGGCTGATGTGTGATTAATGCTGCACCCTCAGCAACGGGATGCCTGTATTTCTGAGACGAGAGAGAGAGAGAGGGAGAGAGAGAGAGAGAGAGAGAGAGAGAGAGAGAGAAAATGAAGGAGACCACAAGGGAAGTAAAAGTGAGAAAAACAAGGAGGAAATGAGAAAGAAAGAGAAAAAGAAAGTGAGAGACACAAGAGAAAGATGAGACAGAAAGGGAAATAGAGGGAGAGAATCATACAGGCAGGACAGAGAAAGAAAAAGTCATATGGAATGTAACAGGGAAAGAGAACAAGAAAATAGAAAAGAAAGTGAGATAGTGAAAAGAGAAGGAAAGAATGAAGGGACAGAAAAATCTGCCCTCCATTATAAGTCTGGCCACAGGTCGCCCACTGGGCCTTGGGCTTATGATGAATTAGGGATCCAAGCTAAAAATTCTCTTTGGTAACACTTGGCTGTAGAGCAACACAGACTCCTAACATTGCACTACCAGACCTGAGGCCTCTCCTTTATCCAGCAGAGCAGGGCCAGGACAAGAGACACGGAATATGGCTAATAATTTGCACAACAAGTGATATTGCTGCCAAGCACCTCAGGAGCCCTTGGGACAGTGGCATCAATTTCATTGCAGTGTTGGGGGAAATAATCAGTAAAACAATGTCTCAAAAGCAATACCTCAGGGGAGCGACAAAGTACTGTTGTTTTAAAGCTACAGGTTGTATGTTCCACCAGTAATACCAAGAATAGCCTGTAGATAGCACACTATACATGGGCATAGTGGCGTGATCTCATCATGTAATCATCTCCTTAATGAAAAACCATCATGGACAAACTGGCAGTTTCTCTTTATTAAGCAGGTGTACTGGAGAAAGCAAGCTCAAATAACTTTAGAAACAAGCTCAAATGAAACACAACCTTTGAATCTCAACATTTGTGAGAAACTTCACAGAAAAAAAGCCCAACATTGATTAAAATATGTGGGACTGGCAACTCAAGTGATTGCAGTGGAAGCAGTAGAGCAAACCACGGTGAGGCATTTGAAAGGGGGGGATGTAATCCTTCAAAAACTAAACACCGAATTATTGCATCTATAACACACACACACACACACCATGCTGCCACAAGGAAAGTAATTTTCATTCTTATTTTGTGGAAAGCGAAAGCTGGTTTGTGCCCTTTATTTAGTTTGGGCGTTTTAAACGCGTGGGAGATAAAGTAATCAAAGAAACACCTTTGTGTTTTGGGATAATTAAGCCAAAATAGCTCAAAGACCATGTGTTTCTCCTTCCTACACATTCTGCTTCTTAAGAGGCAGCTGTGCAGTGTGGCAGTATGGCAACAGCAATTTCAATCACTCGTCTGCTTGTGCAACCTTGTTCCAGGTTGGAGTTTCCCCTCTCCAGTGGAGTTCCTAGTTAGTGAGTTTCAGGTCCTGTCGACACAGATTTGGATTTTTTTATTTTTTATTATATTTTCTTCCCTCAAGGACTGGCGCCCCCTCCAGGGTGTATTCCCGCCTTGCGCCCAATGATTCCAGGTAGGCTCTGGACCCCCCGCGACCCTAAATTGGATAAGGGTTACAGATAATGAATGAATGAATGAATGTATGTGGAAATCTAAAATGTAGTGCTATTTGTATGTGAATATTTTGTATGTGAGTTTTATGGCTTACATACTATATAAGGAGAAAGGAATAATTCAAATTTCAGCCAGAGACAGACATGCTGTGTGACATCAGTGTTCCTAAAAATATGTTTTTTTTTTCCCCCACACATACGTACACTGACAACTGGGTTTTCAAAAATCTCCACCTTGGAGAGTCTTCGACTTAAAATACTTTATTCGTGTGGATGGAAGGCCAAAATGCAGACAACAACCTTTGGGGTTTTTTAATATCTGGATGGGTCTTATCTGTCCAGACCTTGAAAACTCTAGCAACACTGCTGTGTCTGATCCACATACCAACACCACGTTTATGTCAATTCAGTCTGTAATTGTAGAGCTACAAAGTGCTCCTGTGTGGTCAGTGGAGATGAGAGAATGAACAATGAGTGATAAAAACGAGGTGGATCTGTGTATATAGAGACTATATACATAAGTAAGACATGGGTGTATCCAACAACAAAGTGCCAGAGAAGGAAAGGGGATTGGGGCCATGATGGCATTGCTAAATGGAACTATACAGTACACTCTCATATATATGCAGGGGCGGCCATTTTCTAAATGCTTCCGATTACCCAGTTATGCTTTAATGAATTGGCACTGATTGCATTGATATTCTGGCTTCTATTTATTGGCTGAAGTGATTGTTTTCATTTGTTTGATGTTGTATTGATAGCGCAGATGAAAAGCAGTGGATGGAAAAGATAAGCTATAATCAAATGAGAAATAGTTAGAACTCAAGCTCTCTCTCTTGCGCTCTTTCTTTTGCTCTCTGTCTCACTCTGTTTATTTCTCTGTAGCTCTCTCTCTCTCTCTCTCTCTCTCTCTCTCACACACACACACACACACACACACACACACACACACACAGACACCAGAATGACTCACAGCAAGGCTCAGTGGGCGAAAGGAAGTCATTATCCTAATTATCCTGACAACGAATCAAATAAAAAGCAGCCCCGTTTCTCATTCTCTATTCAACGCTCGCTGCAAATTTCACATCCCTCTTTTTATTCATTTTACATAACATTCATATCACTTAGCTTTTTACTGATTTCATTTAGAGCATCGCCTCTATTTGTTTTGGGCGCTGGATTTACATTTTCACATTTGCAGTGCTATACTCGCGTTCTCACCGTCAGCTTGTTGCTTGTTTATCAGAGGTCATACATTTCAAACCCCTGGTTTCCTCGTGGATAATAGGATGCAATAATGATGCCAACAGGACAATCTGTTACAGAGCTTAAAAGTGTGCTTCTACCATCAAAACGTAGCAAAAACCTTTCTAAAAACATGCATATTATTTTTTTAATTTTCAATAAACCATAACTCACATCCATTCCTTCATTTTCTGTAACTGCTTCATCCTCTCTTGGGTCACTGTGTGTCCGGTGCCTCCAAGGAATCACTGGGCACAAGGCAGGAACACACCCTGGACCAGTCCATCAGAGGGCGTCACACATTCACCCAGTCACTCAAACCTATGGATGCTTTTGAGTAGCCAATCCACCAATCAACAGGTTGTTTTGGACTGTGGGAGGAAACCCACACAGACACAGGGAGAACAGACCTCAGAGAATCGGAGTTTGAACCAACAACCTCAAGACACTGGAGCCAAAGTTCCGCCCTCACAATTCACATAACATGAGAGAACTTAAATGAACCAGTTTGTAAAAATGATAAGAAAAGGGAGTGGGGTTGGACGCGACCTCTGAGAGGGGGGGGGCTTCCGGGTCGTGGCTGCTGTTTGAGAGGCGCCACGAGGTTGAGACACCGGGGAGAAGGAGGTTGAGCCCTGGTGTGTGTGTGTGTGTGTTGGATTGTGACCTGTTGTGACTCTGTGTGGTCATTCTTGACCATGGGGAGCAGAGGAGAAAGTGTGCATCTGGTGAACGACCCTGGACTGAGATATTTCACAGTGGGTGGAGGAGCAGGTGTGTGTCAGGTGTAGGGGATTTCATCGGAAGCTGTTATGAGTGGAACCTGCAGGTTCCAGCGGTAGTCGACCGATCATTCAACACAAGATCCTCTAAAATTGAGCCAGGTCAGTTCGTTCCTGGTTAGACTACTTTATAGAGCTTCATTCTGATGATGAAAAGTGTATGTTGCCGTGTTAATGGTGTATTTTAGGGGACTAACTGCTAAAACTGATTCTCAGGCTTTAAAACTGCGTACGTACCCGATAAACACTAAATAAGGGTTTAGTTTTATAGTGTTCTTAAATGTCTAGGGTGGGTTTTCCCTTTCAATAATCTGAATCCTCATTTGAATTCCTTATATAATTAATAGTAATATTTTGACTTAACTCTGTAAATCTGTTGGGGGGTCAAGTAATGTGGGTGTGTATGAACTATTTGCCCCTGCTGTGGGTGTTTTTTTAAGGTATGCAGCGATTCTTACGGCTTGATATTACCCTTCAGGGTTGATTATAGTTGTGGTGACCACTAGATGATGTGAGGAGTGTGTGTGTGTAGTGGGGATATCATTTCCTGGTTTCGGTCCACGTCTTGATGACTTCCTTGGACAGCTGTATAGAAGAATTAGATTAAGTAATAGGGGAGATTTATGGTGTTGTGTGAAATCACAGTTATGTGTGTTATTATTTGGGTTATATTCAAATCTTGTTGGCCAGACCTTCCTGGCTTATCAAAGATGGTGGCAGCGGCTAAACTTAATAAAAGAAAGATTAAACTCAATAAAAGATTCTCTTACAAGTTTATTCTCCATAGAATAGGTCCCCTGCACAGGGGCGGCCATGTTTTAAATAGGGTACAAACAGTAGTCCAAGCCTGTAGGTGTCACTGTGATGTCTGATTCATGAAGTAAAGAAGAATCCTCAGGTGTCCTCAGGTGAGTGTGGGAAATGACCCCCAGGTGTGAGTGTTCGAGTGACTGGGTTATTTTTTGATGCCATGCAAAGAAATAGCACCCTGCCCAGGGTATGATTTTACCTTGCAGCCAGGGACACACATTCATCATAAACATGAATGGATGAATGAACAAATGAATGAATGAACTGAAGAACCTCTGGATTAAAGGAGCTGGCTGTGATTCTGAATGAAGAAGAAGTGATGGAATGATGGAGGACAGAACCTAAAGCTTTAATAAAGCCCTGGATGTTGGCCTTTATCAAACAGAATTACTGTAATTTCCACAGACACAGCAAGAAGATAATGTGTTTGGAATTTTTGTCTGTGCGAGTGTGTGTGCGCGTGCCAGGAATATATCACATTGTGGGGTCAAAAGCCTGTATACACATTCAGTGTGGGGACTTGTCTTCTTTGCGGGGACCATCAGCTGATCCCCATAATGTAATCATTACATTTTATTGTGGACACGTGTTTTTAAGGTTGAGTGGAGTTTAGAGTTAGGGCTAAACCAAATGTCCTTATGTAAACATTAATGATAAATCTTCACAAAATTAATGGAGAACCATGCAATGTCTTCACAGACATTGTGTGTGTGTGTGTGTGTGTACTTGAAGATTAAGATTAAAAAGTAAGATTAAACTTAAAAGATTAATATTGCTGAGGGTGGTGGTTAGATGCAGCAATAGAAGCATTTATATACAAGCCATACAGGCAATAAAAATACCCCACAGAAACAGCCCAGTATGGTGTGTGAGTTCATGCATCCGTGTGTGTGTTTGAAGATTAAGACTGAAGTTTAAGATTTAAGATTAATTAAAGGGTGGTGGTTAGATGCCGCATAGAAGCATTTTTATACAAGCCCTACAGAAGGCAATAGAAATACCCTACAATGACAGGAATACAAACAAGGTGTGTGTGTGTGTGTGTGTGTGTGTGTGGGTGTGTGTGTGTGTGTGTGTGTGTGTGTGTGCATCTGTTCCGACCCAGAGGACAAGGCTGCCTTGATGTAAAGTGTTTCCCTGAGATTTAATAAAGCAATATTCTCTGATGGCTGTCTGAGCTGAAGTGTGCATGTAATATAAATGCATGACAAGTGTTTGTGTGTGTGTGTGTGTGTGTGTGTGTGTGTGTGTATGCTTATACATAACCACCAGTTTAATATTGCATGTTCAACTTCAATATTGTGTATTCCAACACACACAAGCCTTGAGTTAAACATATTTTGCCTGAGTCTAATAAGGCAGTGTTTGAATGCCAAAGGTGGAGGGTCCACATTACAGCGAAGTCCAACTGAATTCACTGGCCTCCGCTGTAAAGAGCCCGCAGGTGCTGGGTTGGTATGGCACTAAATTGTACACAGCTGGTGCAGAAGGAAAACAGCTTAACTGGCCCTGAACATTTAAAGCACTCTAGATGACCCTCCACTATTCTGTGGCTAAGTCCCAGTACTACATGCTAATACTGTAATGTATATACTATGTAGAAGTGTGAGTTTGTCCGGCTAGTACACAAAATATTAACACACTACACAGTTTCTTACTGTGTAGAATGAGACGAACTGTTGCTATGACAACCCACGCCATACCAAACTGCGGCTACAATGCTGTCCACCTGGAACTCAGATATCCCCCTCCACACTTCGTAGTGCAGAGTGTAGGTCATAAAATAACTGTTTGCACACTAAAATAATGCATTGAATGTCAGATAATAAAATTATTTATATTCAATATATGTTTCATGTCCCTCTGTCTAATTAGTGCAGTGTTTTCGTGTAGTAGTATTAGTTTTATAATCTGTGAATTACACTATGAAGGGAGTAGGGCACTATTTTGTACAGATTTTTTATTTTCAGATGTGAGAAGCTCCTCCCTTTCCATTTCCTGTTGGATTTTGGATAATGCACTGGATGTTTAGTATGCTCATCTTTGACACTTGTAACTATATTACATATTCGAACGCTAGTTAGAATTAGTATTAAGTGCGCAATTGGGATGCAGCTTGTACGTGTGGGTGTGTCTCATGCTGCCTTATTGAGAATGTTTGGAATATATACATTTATTTTGCCCCATGTCATATGACAATTCATTATGTGAATTAATATAAAATAAAGGGGTGGCACAGTGGTGTTGGAGGTACAGTTTCAGGTCTCTGGGTCCTGGATTCACTCCCGATTTGTGCCTAATGCTCCAGACACGCTACGACCCTGAAGTTACAGAAAATAAAAGAACGAATGCTATAAAAATAGTTTTCTGACTTACACAGTCATTAAGAACAGACTAGGTGTTTTTATTTCACAGTGCTTGGATTGGTGGGCTGTAGATACCAAAATGAACGTGTGCATGCGATAAACAAGTGATTCTTTCATGATAAGTCCCCCTTATAGCAATATAGATGATTCTGTTCTCAAAGCAAATCCAACTCTCCCAACTCCCAACCAATCCTGTTTGTTTTCATTCAGAAGCATCTTTTAAGGTGGAACGGTATGTTTGAGTAAGAAGCTGACTGTAGCTTGAACGTATGTTTTTATTCACAGTTTGAATAACCTCAAATACTCATTTGTATCTCCGTTGTTTAGTTTATAGTACGTTCAGTATGTGTTTACTTTCAAAGCATGTAGCTTTCGGAGTCAGTTCCACCTTAAGTTAAATGATACATTTGAAATAACGCAATGTCCACAAACAGCATGAAATGAAATGAGACACAGTAGAGCCCAGGTTGACAATGCGCAATGCCCAGTGATAGCTAGAGGGGTATATAGCCCTTCAGCATTGGACTGAAGCATTGGAACTCTTCTCTGGAGTGGTACTAGCTTCTATATCCAGCTATTCTTCAGGTCTCTGTAATACGTCACGTAATACGTCCACATGGACACTTTTGTTGTACTTGGTGAGATAAAAACGATTGTGATTCTGATTATTATATTATATGGATGGGAGGGGGGGCTTTCTGGGGGCCCACCTAGTGTGCCTTGAAATGGCAATAATTTATCATTTTAATGACTTTATTATTCACATAGAACCCCCTTCATAGTCTGCATTGCCCCTAACTCTTTCGGTGGCCTCCTGTTTCTACCCTAGCTCCTCTACTCTCATTATCACCCTTACTATATGGCCAATAATTTGTGGACCAGCATTTCTTCTAAAAGGAAGGTTACTGATTGGTCCTCCTTGGCTACAGCAAAGCTGTCTGTCTGAAGTTGTTAGACAAGGATCCGATGGCATTAAACAGAATGCAGCATGAGTAAGCATTAGTGAAGTGAGGCTGACTTTTTCATGATTTTTGTGGAGATTATACTCAGCAAGCACTTCATTTTCTCTCATACTTTTCGGAAACTCGGATGGATGTGCTATTCAGACAAATCCAGGTAGGGTGGTCATTACTGACAGCAGGGGTCAGAACACTGACAGACAGGGTTAGCGTAGAGTGATCCATGATCCAGAAACCTAGAAAAGGCAGACTGAAGTCACAGGAAAACTACTACAGGATATAGACAGATTCCCCTCGAGGAAAGGCAGTGTTTCAGAATACAAAGCTATTACGCATGGCCATTTAGAAACGCCTCGGACAAAAGTTTGACACAAGAAAAAGCAAACACAATGTCCCAAAGTCAACAATCTGAGTCCTTCACTGTCTTCAAACACAGACTGAAGACTCTTCTCTTTGTGCTGTATGTAAATGACTAGAGAAGCCCTGAAATGTAAGATGACAAAAAAAAGTGTGTTCCTAAGATTAAGGTCCACATTATTTCTTTTTTCTACCTGTATAACCAACTGAAACAACTGAAAAGTATTTCTTACATGGCTTGTACAATTACTCAAAAACAAAAAAGTGACGTAGCTAAAATGGCTAAGACTTCAACTGTTTCCTTGTGGCACAGAACATTAATTCCTAGCACTTAGCTCTTCAGAATGTCCTTCTGAAAACCTGGAATCTGCAACCAACTGCAGGTATAACTGGTATAACTAAAAAGTTTTGTTACCCTTCTACCTCACCTCACTAGTAGAAGGCAGTTTTTGGTGTGGAACTCAGTCTCAAGAATTCGCTTTTAATTTTTTTCCATATTATTCTTCAGGCATTCAATAAATGACCACTAATCTTGCACATATCAATACTATGTAATATTTAAACCTTAAGATTACAGCTTCAAAATTATTGTGATACTTCACTCCCATGCATTAGGTGGAACAGAGCCTCTGTCACTCTTTCTCCAGGCTTAACACTCTGTAACTTTTAGAGGGTAGCAAAGCCATCCATGGTCAGGGGGTGTCTCTCTGTAAGTAGGATAATCCACACCCCATAACGCTTACACCATATGCAGGCATCTGTTAGCTTACATATCATTAAACAGGTAGTAATCAGCATTTAATATTCTCCTCCAAGCATGCTGAGCCTTGAAGAAGTGGTGACCCATGGGTACAGATGTCTCAAAGGCCAGCTTTGTTGCATCATTTGAATGAGGAGACCTATATAGGGGACTAAAACTGAGCAGAAAAGTAAGTAATCAACAGAGTATTTCATGATGAGTGTTTTGTAGAGGCTTTGTTGTTTTATGTCACTCACTATTTTCACAAATAAGCTCTGCAGGTGTTTCTTTGGTGGAGTGGTTAACTGCTGTGGTCATGTCTGTGAAATAAAGCCTGCTGGCTCCACAGTATATTGCATTTTCAGTGATTGCACTGAAGCTCATGGTTAACTGACTTCTTAAGCCTTTGCTGATGCGTACATAAAGTTTATTACATCCTTCCCTAGATACTTGTCTGTAGGAGCCCTCCAGCAATTGGGATATTACAGGAGTCAGTACACCTATATTACATGTTTACGGGTATGTCCAAATGCTTGGGGACACTTAGTCTTCTAACATTTCTTCTGAAACTAAGGGTATTAATGGATAGCTTCTCCCCATGTTCTTCTATACATCTAGAAAGACTTTAGGCCAGACAATGGAACATTTCTATGATGTTTTGGTTGTATTCAGCCATGACAATATTAGTGAGGATAGGTACTGGATCACAAATTTTATTTGGACTTATCTCATGTGTTGGATGATGCACCATCAATCCACAGAACACAGTTTCTTGAAGATATATATCCTTCTATCTCACACTTTGAAGCCTGGCGGTAGTGTGTTGCTGTGTGCTGCACTGGTACGAGTGGATCAGACACAGCAGTGCTGCTTGAGTTGTTAAACACAGCGCCCACTCACTGTTCACTCTTTTAAACAGATGATGTTGTTCAAAAGCCTGAATGAAGGTAAATGACTGAAAGCTTGACTGAAGGAGCATTAAAAATGGAGGTTATGGTCAAATAGTGACACAGTCCAAAAACATACAACATACACAAACAAACAAATACATAGAGGACAATGATGAGTGCATTAAGACACAGCTACACTTTCCCACTGTATGCATCTCTAAAACAAGGCCACAGCCAATCATTGGTTCAATAAATGTCATTAACGAGAGCTACTGTACCAATATTTATGGCAGTTTATGAACCCAAACCAAACATCGTCTGCATGATTATCCTGCCTTTCAATCTGAGAGATGGGGACTGCATGCAGTTTTGAGTTATCCTCCATCATCTATTTGACGCTTTTTCTCTCACTCTGGTCAATACTCTCTAAATCTCTCGTTTTGCGTTTGCATTTCTCTTTTATTTCTCTCTAAACCATTCATTCTCCCTCACTCTCACTTTCTCTTTCTTCATTATTGTGATTTTGTCTCTGTTTTGTTTTCTGTTTATATCTCTGTTTATTTATCTCTTTTATTTCTCTCTAACCCACTCATTCCCTTTTGTTGTCTCTCTCTAAAACTTCCTTTGTTTATTTCTCTTTTATTTGTCTCACATGCATTCATTCCCCCCCCCCCCCCGATTCTCACATTGGAATTTGCTTTTTTCATTTTATATCACTTTCTTTTTTATTTCTTTTATCTCTCTTTTTCTCTTTGTGCATAATTAGTCATTTACATGAGAATCATCCCCACATTAATATGTGATGGCTTGCAGAGTGTGATATTTATGGTGCTGGCCAGATCTGTCCATTTTCCTGGGTGAAATTTGGCCCTGTAACGTCTCTGGCATGGCTACTGCGTACGGACCCTGTCCAAAGCCCAAAGGCCTGAAACAGCTATGCCAAAGTTTCACTAAGCATGAGCAATATTTCCCTTCTGTTTATGATTTTGAAATCTAGACCAGACATAAAATTTCAATCTCTCTTCTCCTCTATTCTAATATACCCCTTTCAGCCATAACATTCTGATCACCTCTTTGTTTCTACACACACTGTCCATTCTCTCAGCTCCACTGACCATACAGGAACACGTTGTAATTCTACAGTTACAGACTGGACTTCACATGATTCTCTGCATACTTCCTTATCCCCATTTCACCCTGCTCTTCAATGATCAGAACAACCTCAAAGTAGGTATGATTTGGTAGTGGATAATTCTCAGAGCTGCAGTGACACTGACTTGGTTGTGATGTGTTAGTGTGTGTAGTGCTGGTAGAAGTGGATCAGACACAGCAGTGCTGCTAGAGTTTTTAAAGCCAGTCAGTGTCACTGCTGGACTTGTCCTGCCAACAACATCCTGTGGACAGCGTCCATTAATGAAAGACTAGAAAGGAGAACTAACAAACTGTGTAGTGACAGATGAGCTACTGTCTCTGACTTTACATCTATAAGGTGGACCAACAAGTGGCTGCATGAAATTGTCCACCTGTGTGAGTTTTTGAGTATGATGCCCTGTGATGGACTGGCACCCTGTCCAGGATGTGTAATATGTGTGGTGTGTTGACGCCTGTACCTATAGGAATATGTTGGAAATGACGTTCCAAAACCTTGGGCATTAATATGTATGTGTCTGCTTTAGCATTCAGCAGCCTTGCTCTGTGCATTTTTGTGGTCTACTGCCCAGTGGCATGAGCTGTTGTTGCTCCTAGACACATCCATCTTGCAAAAAACAGCACTTACAGTTGACCAGGGCAGATCTAGTACTGCAGTTAGCAAACAGTTTGCATACAAATTGACTTCTGGGAGCTGTAGCTACTAACTGTCAAAAGGGTGCATATTAAGTGCTAATATATGAAGCCATGAAGTGAGAGGTAAACTGAACTCAACTGCTGCTCTAAGACAAGCCACAGAAATTTGAAACTGATTTTTAGTTTCATTTATTATATTTCTTCAAACATTTGGTAAAGCCCGTATTTTTAAGCCTTTATAAATGTGGTTTTAACTTATAACAAGTGTCACTATTCATTATAAAGCCTTTTAAATGGATAATAAACTGGGCATAATTATAAAACATCTATAATACATATTAATATTTATAAATAAATCATAAACTTTTATCAGTGCTTCAAATAAAGCAATTTACATTTTACATTATTATTTATTTGAAACAAAAATGAGAAATAACTTTACTTGACCACTCAATTTGTCACGCCCTCGTCCTGTCATGCCTGTTTTCCCCACCATGTGCTCTCTCTGCACATGGATCTGCCTCCTTGTCCTTAACCCTTTTTATCTGTTTCAGGTGTGTCTCGTTTGTTCATGTATTTAAGTTCCCTTGTGTCAGTTCCTTTCATCTGTCATTTGTTTTGTGTTATTCCAATTCCAAGTCGTGTTGTTTCCTAATCCTAGTCATGTCCACATTTTAATTCCTAGTCCGTTGTTCCTTGTTTTTGTTTCTTCGTTTCATGTTGTAGTTTCTAGTCCTTTCATTTATTCAGTCGTCGTGTTTGCCCTCAAGTCCGTTTGTGTTTGTTTTGTTATATTCTTTAGTTAATAAAGTATGTGTTTTAGCGTGTGCGTCCGCCTCCGTCAGTCTTGTATAACTATGTTTACAAGTTATAAAATAATCAATTACAGCTCATTATAAGAGCCTTAAGAGGCATTACTGGAGTTTAAAAGTATGTTTGCAAAGCATTATTACCAAATACAAAGAGTTATAACTGCACTTATAAAAGCTTATAAATACAGGCTTAATAAATAGTGTTACATTTTGACCCAGAATTAACACCATGTAGCTATAAGATGTGCAAATTTCTACAACAAAATAAGCTACATTTTTAATAGTTTGCCTTTGGTTGTTTGTCCTAGAATCCTTGTGTCACCTTTTAGATTCTTGCTTTAGCTGAATTGTTGTGTTGACCTTTCTGACCTTTGCTTGTTTGCTTGCTGTTTTGCTACCATTCCCATCTGCCTGAACTCTGACCCACACCAGGATTACTGATAATGATGTCTGGATTACTTGTATATACCGGAAAGGACCATCACAAAGACACATGTGGTGTTCAAAGCCTCACAGAGCTAAATAGCGACCTTCTGGAACAAGCAGAGGAAAATACAGTACAATTCCAGGTGAAAATTAACAAGTATAGTTACCTTCAATTACATCTACCACAAAAGAAACAGCATTGAATCAGTTCTAGTTTCCCTCTCTGGCTGCGCCCTCACCAAAGTAAAGCACATCCAGGAGAAAAAAAACAACACAGATTAGCATCTAGGCATTTAAGACTCTTATAGCATCTAGTAAGGAAGCTGTAAACCTAAACCTGTTTTACTTGTGCAATGAGAGTAAAGATATTCTATTCTGCATATTATAGAGAACAGGTTCTGCTGTTTGGTTATTAGTTCTGATCACAGATGTCACTTCATCTCATTCTAAAGCTAGTGGATGCAGCTCCATCTGTCCAGAGAACTCAGTTCCACTGCTCCACAGCCTAACAGTGGAGGGTTCTTAACCATATAGTCATTGCTTGTCACTGGGCATGCTTATCTTGAGTTTTGTGGGATATTCCATTTTAGTGGGAAGTGCTTTTCTGAGGAGATTTTCACATTTATCTTTTGCAAATGTACATTTATGTATGTGGCCATGAATATATGAGGACATTTTCTATTTTCACACAGCAGGTAAAAGTGGACCAATTCTGATTTGTTATTTTTTGATCAAATCTGCTTTATTTGTTCTGCTGTTCACACTATCTATATAACGTGACCTATATCTGACATCTTTCTGAACAGATCACACTCCTAAATAAACCTGCATGTGCCCAAGGATAATGCTTCAGATTCGCAGACTAGAAGGAAAGTTCCATATGTTTCATCCAAAGCGATTTCATTTTCAGATAAAGGAGTGGTAGCTTTCTGGTGCTTTACAATGAGGCGTTGTATCACCAAACACCATTCTACTTATTTTCCAAATGACATCTGTCTGAAGAACAGAGTATAAATCAAAGAAAGAGTATTAAAGCATGAACTGGTTTCAAAAGTCAATGGTTATACACTGCTCATGTGTACATTTTTCAGTCTAAACCCAAATTTAAGACATGGCGTCTTCAAAGCACAGACAAAATGAGTTCCATAATCCACATCTCAGCAGCCTTCAAACTGACATCATCAATATAAAATTGGTAAAGTTCTTCTCATATTGGTTTTTTAAAAACATTTAATACAAATTTCAACAAAGTTTAATTTTCTAATAAAGGAGTGACAGGAACATGGATAAAGAAGTTTCAAACATTTATAGTTTTCTAGTATTTTTTACTAATGGAAAAAGGCCTTGACCAGGCCATTTCCATTTTCTAAACTCCTCAGATTAATACGAACATGCCTTGGACCTGTGTCTGTGGATCATTCTGAACAGCCATGGAGTGACATAAAATATCACATAAATTGATATGTGGCTGTTCAGACAGAGCCCCATTTCTGCAGATCGGATATGGGGTTAAGTACCACATGGAAATGAAAGTGGATCGAATCTGACCTAGGAAAGTCAGACTGAACGTGATTCCATGACAAAAACACAACACTTCTGTGTCACATACAGTACAAGTCAAAGGTTTGGACATACCCACTCAAGGCAGGTTTTCTTTGTTTTGGGTCATTTTCCACATAGCGTGAAGGTGCAGTGTCAGTCATCTTCTCAATCAATGGTTATTCTTTTTTTGTTTTTATTTTAATTATTATTATTTTTGCTACATTGTAAATGAATGTGGAAGACGTTAAAACTATGAAGGAACACATATGGAATTATGTAGTAAATAAAAAAGTGTTAAACAAAGCAGAATATATTTTATACTTTAGATTCTTCAAAGTAACCACCTTTTGCTTTGATGACAGCTTCACACACTCTCAGCGTTCTCTCAGTCAGCTTCATGAGGTCGTCACCTGGATTGGTTTTCAGTGAACAGCTGTGGCCTCATCAAGAGTCAATTTGTAGAGCCTTCTTAATGTGTTTGAGACTGTAACTGTGGTTGTGCAGAGGTAGGGGCTGGTACACAGGTTCTGTACAGTGAATAGCCCTATTCCACCAATGACTAATGAGAAAATGTGTCCAAACATTTGACTGCTACTTTATAAAGAAAGAGATCAAATTTGGATCATTTTCACTTGCTGTGTGAACGTAGCCTTACACACTTTTACCAGAGCAACATACCATTTGAATCATAAATCACTAGACAACTGTGGCATTGGGAGTCCGCTGTGTGAAGGGTAGCATTTTTATCCACTACGCTATACCAGCAACTACACTATTGGAGACACAACTTCAAAAAATTTTCTGAACCCCCAAGCCTACTGGTTTTGGTAGTAAATCAAATGTCAAAGTCAGACATACTGCATAATGCTTGTTAGCAAATCTCACCCGCTATGTAGTGCACCACTTCGGTAACAAGTGACAATGTGGAACGCAGCTTAGGCGATCAGTGTACAGGCAGCTATGAGCATTCCTAGAGTATGTATAAGCTGCAGTAGAGCTTTGCTTCAGATCCAATCCAGAAATATTGCGGCAGTGTCCTCAAGCCTAGGCATGAAATAGAAATGAGCGAGAAGCTAATGCGGCAGGTTTTGGTGCGGTGTGTAAAATTTCACACTCTCTGGAGCAGAGCTGTATATTCGGGGGAGCTTTTGGAAGTCGCACACTTTTGGTAAGTGGGACAGCAGTAATTGAAATTCAGCTCCAAGCCAGTGTTCCAAAGTTCACTGCAGCCGAGCCCTACTTTACACAACTACTGCTCTACTGCGGAGATCAGTGTCAAACACTGTCCCTTGATTTACACACATTACACACACACA
Source organism: Hoplias malabaricus (assembly GCF_029633855.1). Classification (NCBI taxonomy): domain Eukaryota; kingdom Metazoa; phylum Chordata; class Actinopteri; order Characiformes; family Erythrinidae; genus Hoplias; species Hoplias malabaricus. Next base: position 36,298,941 of record NC_089806.1, on the reverse strand, counting down.
TATACCACTGACATGCGTCAACCGAGGATTATACCAGAAAAAGACAACCATTACTTAAGCTGTGACAGCGTAGGGATACATTCCTGAATACCCAAAGAGAGAGAGAGAGAGAGAGAGAGAGAGAGAGAGAGAGAGAGAGAGAGAGTAAGAAAAACAGAATGTGTCTATGAGAAATAGGCAAGTGGAGAATGAAAGGAAAATGAAGAGAGAGGAAAGGTGAAGAAAACAAAGAGAATAAGCAACAAAAACAGAGGGGATGAGTACAAAAGAGAGACACTGGGACAGTGTATTATAGGACGTAAGGAAGAGCTGAACTCTGAATGTCATTCAGAAAGGAAAGGAGAATTGTAGAAAACAGGCTGAACAAAGGAGAGAAAAATATTAAGGTGCAGGAGGGAGAGAGAGAGAGAGAGAGAGAGAGAAGGGAGGGGAGAAATAAACCAGAACAAGGCCGCAGTTTGTGGTTCTTTAGTGTGAGTCTGTAGGATATATAGCAGCCGTGTCATTTCAGGGTCAGAGCTGAGAGGTAGAGCCATGTAAGTCCAGCAGACTGCAGGATTTGTGCACGTAGGTTTATTGTGTGTTTACCATTTGGTGTACACTCCTATGTTTCTAAATATTAAAAACACCCCTTCTAATTAGTGATTTCCCCCATTTTAAGGTGCACCACCTACTGAATATTGCACACAAATGCATGGCGCAACCTAAAGTCACCATGCTCAATGCCAAGTATCAGCAAGAGAGGTATAATGCCTTCTAACATCAGAATGTGGAACAGCAGAACTGCCCTCTGGAGAGATGGAGCCTCACCGAATTCCTTTGGGATTGGCTTGGGTGAGGGATGAGTTCAGGCCATAGATGTCAAACTAACTAACACTAACCCCACATCATTGACAATGACAATTTTTTTCAATGGTACGTTAGCACTTAGCTTACTCTGATGTATTTGTTTGGCTGCTCTAGGTTGTTCCACTCTTGCCAGCAATCCATTCTAGAACTGAAAATAGCCAAAACTAGGCTTTCTTTATTGTTGGATGCACTGATTTGGTCAGAGCATAGGAAACCTCATTAGAGTCCCACAATGGTGTATCTAGGACTAAATGGATTAAAGTGATGTTTTGTCTTACAAAATTGGTTTTGGGACCCGGGTGTCCATGGTTCAATCTCCAGAATCTTCAGGAAGGATTCAGAGCAGTAAAAAGGAAGGAACTGCACTCTCTTCTCCCTCAAAATTCGCAGCTAAAATGGATTAGTACAAGGTACCTATAACCCAACTGCTCCTGGGTGCTATGGCTGGCAGCCCGCCACAATGAATGTGTGTGCTGACTGCCTCAATTGTGTGTGTGTGTCTGTGTGTGTTCAAAATCTGCTCACTAACACATTATATCGACAAAAGGATTAGGACAGACCACCTGATCATTACATTTAGGTGTTTAATTCTGTTCCATTGCCACAGGTGTATAAAATCAAGCACTTTGTCACGTAGTTTGCATTTACATATTAAAATAGGTCATTCTAAAATCTGAAAAAAAACCCTGAATTCAGTCATGGTACTCTAGCAGGATGCCACTGTTGCCAACATGTCAGTCTGTGAAATATCTTCCCTCCTAGATATTCCATAATGATATTTGAGTAATATAATTTTTAAAAAGTGGAAACATTTAGGAACCACAGCAACTCAGCCATTAAGAGTACTGTAGTAGAATGGCATAGGCGCAATAAGCCAGTCTGGCAAATATCTTCCCTCCTAGAAACTCCATGATTAATTATAAGTGATATTATTTAAAAACAATGGAAATGTTTAGAAACCACAGCAACTCAGCCACAAAGTGGCAGACCATGTAAAGTTACAGAGCATACAAAGTCACAAAATGCCCAGGCGCACAGTGTGTAAAATTCAACAATACTCTGCTGATTCAGTAATCCAGAATCCCAAACCTGCTGTAAGAGTTGCAAAGTGGGGGACCAACTCAATATCTGCACATGTGAATTTAGAATGTGATTAAATAAAGGCTCCTGTAAGCAAAATGTGTAGGTGCCCCAGTACTTTGATCCATATAGTGTACATGTGTGTGTGTGTGTGTGTGTGTGTGTGTGTGTGAAAACAGCAGGAAAATGATTTTAGCAGTGCTAAAGTACAGAAATTAACTTTGTACATCAAACACATCTTACCACAAACCTTTATTTAGGCTAAACAAGAAATTATATAAATGAGATTGAGATTTGAGGGTGCCTGCATTTTTAAGCAGAACAGTCCAGAGGGATTGAATACAAATCTCATATCCACATCTAGTCCTTCTCTCCGCAGGACTTCCAGGTCCCCCCTAGAAACCTGCATATCTCATTAACACAACTCTCTGTATATAAGCTCTCATTGAACTGCTCTCCATTCTTTAACTTAAGCTAGTCTCAAGGGCACCGGCTCCTTCCAGCTCCTGGGCTGAATATGTTAGTTACGCCACTGATGAAGCTGTTGCTCATTGCTGTTATTCTTAGCAGCTTAAGGGTGTTTTTGTCTTTTTTTTTAAGCACTATTTTTGGCACAGTAGTAGCAGTCCCTTTCAGATCTGAACACTCAGGTAACTCCAGTAGCTAAAATGGCAGCCATTGTGCTTGTCAATCATCTGTACTTTCCAGTTGCCTTCTGCACAGTTGCGTTCAGTGCACAATGATTCAGATCATTACCATTCTACTTAGACTCGTGCTGTGGTTGAGAGACCTGTGGCGTCAAAAGAGTGACATTTGCATGTACTAAAGAATGCGCAAGCAGATGTGCTCCGTATGATTCCTTAATTGACAGCGTTTTCATTACCAAACGTGTAAGTACACATACCCAATAATTTCATCTTTTTAACTGTTCACCACCATAGAAATGATCATCTGCATGCTCTAGGTGGGGTTGGGGGCGCCTTTCTCAGAAGTACAAATACTAACCAAGGAGACTCTGTTCTGTCACTGTTTCTTCACTCCCCTCTCTCAGTTTTCCTGCCGGTGAAGAAGAACATTTGGTACCAAGCCCACCATAATGAATGCCATGTGTGGTGTGGAGGGGTATAAAACCCCAAAGCTTTAAGCTGTAAAGCAATGGAACTATAGTCTCTGGAGTGATGCAGCACCATGCAGTCACCCCTACCTTTGTGAAGTCTTGGAGTGTCTTCTGTGATCCAGAGCTAATCAACCAACATCTATAACACACTTAGTGGCTGAATGCAACCACATCCTCACAGCAGTGTTCAAATATGTAGGGTAAAGCCTTGTCAAAAGCTACTGTAGCAATAAGGCCAAATATTTCCTATTTCTACCCTAACAAGGAAGGGAGTGTAGATAAGCAGGTATCCATAAACTTAGTGGAGCTAATGGAGCATGATCCCAGTTAATAAGCCCCTGCAAGGATATTATAAAATTATTTTGTGCTTGGCTTTATTTTCCATGACTTTAAAAAGACAAGATAACTGAAACTAATGGAAAGTATTCTATATTCATTTACCAAAAAAAAAAATCACTTTTTTATGTCTGCGAATATAATGATGATATATTTAAGTGATTACAATATAAGAGTGAAATGATCCATTGGTTGGGGAAAACTTTACAACTGAAAGGAGGCTCTTGTCCCCTGTTTGGCCACCTTTAGACTGGATACAAGGCACACAGGTTCCATATAGCATCCTGCAGCACATTTGCCCACAGATGTTGCAGCTGGGCTCGTAGATCCTGCACACACTTAGGTTGCTGAAACTGGCATCCCAGCTAATTCCGCAATTGCTCAACTGGCAATAAGACTAGGCCAAGGAAATGTTGCAGTCTGGAAGAGACATTTCTGGGAAGCCCTTGCTGTGTGTAGGCGAGCATTATCCTGCTGAAAAATGCTATTTAAAAGTCCTGCCAAGAGAGGCAGCACATGTAGTTGCAGGTTGTCCTGCACATATCACTGCGCTGTTAGGGTACTTCGTATAATTACCAGGCATGTCTGACTGTTGTATGTGATGGCTCCCTGGATCATAACAGCAGCAGTTGAGTCTCCACAGCAAAGGCAGGATTGAAGCGCTCACCACTCAAACCAAACTGCCGTTGGATCCCAAACAGCGCCTAGATTCCCAATACCTCCTAACACCTTGTAACAGCATGGTCAGAAAGGCCTAGCTCGCAGGCACTTTGTCAAAATGGCAATCATGCTTCTCCCAGTCCAATGATGCACACCCCTCTCAAAGTCTGTCAAGTGGGCAAAATGTCTTGGGGTGTGTTGTAGAGGCATGTCTTGCAATCTCTCATCAGTAGGTACACCACCCAAAAGCAGCCTCTGAGAGTCTTTTATAAGGCAGAGAGGGAAGCACTTTTACCAGCTCTTGTGGCAAGACCCACTGTCTAATCAGACCACAGCTGTATTCATTTATGTATCTGCCTTAGACATAACTGAGAGTTAAGTTTGCAGCAATCTGGGTGCATTACATCTTTTGTAAATGAATGTAATATCAATAATGTAATCCTTTGGCTTGTGTTACAGAGTAGAGTTTTTAAAAGGCAAACAGTCACTATTATTGGAGCGGCACTCCCCACCCTACCAAAACAATGCAAATGAGCTGTGAAGGACCCCTGCTCTCTCATCATAACTAGCCTTCCAACAAAACATTGATTAGGTGAGGAAAACAACAATACCACCACACATACACACACTTCTGCACACACAATAAACAGACATCTGTTTCCCTCTACCTTATGGGCTCCCTCCCTTTGTGTCTCTCTCTCTCTCTCTCTCTCTCTCTCTCTCTCTCTCTCTCTCTCTCCCCCTCATGGAGCGAGTGAAGGCATTGTGAGTGGATCGATCCTCCCCCTCAGGGTCTGATCAGCATTAGACAGGGTTACTGCGCTCTGTCTGCCGCTCAATAAACACCAATAACTTCTTTGCCCTCTAAATAAAGTTAAAAGTGTGGCATGGGATCTACAGTGTCTTCCTCCGACAAAAGCTTTAGTCTAATTGACTGCTCATTAGCAGGTAGGTTGCCGGGTTGTGAGTCAAGCCGGGCATGAAGTCGTATTTTCCCTTCCCCACATTGCCTACTCTGAGCCATCTAAGGCCACAATGTAGGTGAATAAAACCAAATCCATTTCAATGTATTAGAGATGACAGATTTTCTCATTTAGATTCCGGCCAATTTCATACGTGCTACTGAAACATGACGCATTTGGTTGTACGAGTAGTTATGATCACAAACACCATTCCATCTCATCCCAAAGGTAGTCGAGGTAGCACCATCCCTCCAAAAACACGGTTCCACTGCTCCACAGGCCAACACTGAGGAGGCTTAATGACCCTATAGTCTTTACTTGGCACTGGGCAGGGTTTGCTGAAGCTAATGCATGCTCCAAAGCAGTCCATGGTTCAGTGCTTTTTCATTGGAGATATTTGCACAAAATGAAGCAGCATAGCAATGACAATATTAGGAGTTTTGCCCAAGCATTCTATTTGTTATAGTGTGATGTTCCTGCCTGAGCTAGGTATCAGAACCTTCTGCTGTGTGGAAGGTTACGGTTAGTAAATCTCATAGTAATGATATGGAACACAGCTTAAATGATCAGTGTACAGACACCTATAAGATTTCTTGTGTGTGTATAAGCTGTGGTAGAGTGTCATACAATACACAATAAAGCGAATGCTCTCAGGATTCATGTGGCCTTCATGTGGTTACGTCAATCTTAGTTTGTATCATAACTCTTCCCTGAAGGAAATGTAATTTCCTTTCCATGGAGAGAAATCAGCCTATCCACTTTGGGAAAAACGCATGTACTCTGAGGATATAGAAAAAATAGTAGTAGTAGTAGTAGCAGTATATATAAGAAAAACTTTATCTACTTAAAATTCATACTTGATAAAAATACAGGGCACTGTTTTTCTCACCAGACCACCCTTGGAGAAATCACCTGACCAGAGACCCCCAGGTGTACATCATTTCCACATGAATAAAACATATTACATCGGCACTAGGCACCCTTAACTACTTTGCCCTCTAAAAAAAGTTAAAACTCTGGCATGGGAGTTAGAGAGCCTTAACACACAAATGCTTGACTCTAATAGACTCATAATTGACAGACAGGTCGCTGTATTTTGAGACTAACTGGACACAAAGGCACTTAAGGCAATTTTCCACATTTTAAAATGCTGTCCATTCTCAAAGAACTGGAATGTATGGTTTCAATTCACATGTGTAAAATGCTACTGTCCAATATAACGTGGACGTAAGCAGTTATATAGTTTAAAGAGAAATATGCTCTGGGTCAGCAACATCACCTGTCAGTTTTGACAGCAGTCATAGTAACATTTCTAGAGTCTTCATTCTGTTTCTACTCCATAAATATTATAATTTATCATTTGGTTTTGAGTGTGCTAGAATGTCAATTCCTGTTTTGTTATTATTATTATTATTATTATTATTATTATTATTATTATAACTGTTTTTTTGTAACATATAATTTAAATTTAAAGCTGCAAACATTCTCCTGCAAATCTTTTCATTTTATGGTAACTGTGGCATAGTATTAAAATGGAACATTTTCATTTTATTTAACAAAAAATAAAAAATGACAATTGAGAAGAGTTTATTGGTCATTGAGTTCTTTATAAATTCCATCCAAAAAAAAAGTGCTGCAAAAGCATGTGCATCAGTTTGTTCTTTTCCTGTGGACTGTATTGTATCCCAAATTAAATGTTAGTTTTGGTGGTTTAGATGATTTAACGATGTTTAGGTGATTTAAATGTTTGTAATATTTTTGACATATTTACATAATATTTTTTATATTTTTTATATTACGTAATAATATGTCAGTCGCGAGCTCCACAGGGTCAATATACAAGGCCGGGCTGCTAGAGCCAAACCTTTGGTCACTCATGCCAATGTCAAACGTGGGTTTCAGTGGTGCAAGGAGCGCAAATCTTGGGCTGTGGACAATGTGAAACATGTATTGTTCTCTGATGAGTCCATCTTTACTGTTTTCCTCACATCCGGAAGAGTTACGGTGTGGAGAACCCCCAAAGAAGCGTACCACCCAGACTGTTGCATGCCCAGAGTGAAGCATGGGGGTGGATCAGTGATGGTTTGGGCTGCCATATCATGGCATTCCCTTGGCCCAATACTTGTGCTAGATGGGCGCGTCACTGCCAAGGACTACAGCACCATTCTGGAGGACCACGTGCATCCAGTGGTTCAAACATTGTATCCTGAAGGCGGTGCCGTGTATCAGGATGGCAATGCACCAATACACACAGCAAGACTGGTGAAAGATTGGTTTGATGAACATGAAAGTGAAGTTGAACATCTCCCATGGCCTGCACAGTCACCAGATCTAAATATTATTGAGCCACTTTGGGGTGTTTTGGAGGAGCGAGTCAGGAAACGTTTTCCTCCACCAGCATCACGTAGAGACCTGGCCACTATCCTGCAAGAGGAATGGCTTAAAATCCCTCTGACCACTGTGCAGGACTTGTATATGTCATTCCCAAGACGAATTGACGCCGCAAAAGGAGGCCCTACACCATACTAATAAATTATTGTGGTCTAAAACCAGGTGTTTCACTTTCATTCTCCAACCCCTGTAGATAGATAGATAGATAGATAGATAGATAGATAGATAGATAGATAGATAGATAGATAGAGAGATAGAGAGAGAGAGAGAGAGAGAGAGAGAGAGAAAGAGAGAGAGAAAAAGAGAGTACAGCCTCCACATGAGGCTCCTGGGATTGTGCATTCAGATTCCACCTTAGGCCACTATTTGTGAGACATTTGGTGTGTTCTCACCATATCTGTGTAGATTTCCACACATCATACCTCCAGCTATACCTCAGCATACAAATTCAAATACAGTTCATGTTTTACAGTGCTGTCATTGGAGGATAAGTATCATAAACACCAATCCAGCTCATCTAAAAGGTTTTGAATGGACTGCAATCACCCTGGAGAACACCCTTCCACTGATCCACAGCCTGACACTAGAAGGCTTTGTTATTTTCTTGCCAACGCTTGGCATTGGGCATGGTGATGATGAGTTTTAGGCTCATGTGCAGCTGCCCCAGGGCTTCCAATTTCCTTTGATGTGAATCTGTGGAGATCGTACATTATCTGAATATTAAGGTAGAAATGTCTGTCCTCCTGCCATCATACTATCCTTTCTCACATATGGGGTAGTCTTTTGAGAGCAATATTTTATTTATGATTGAATCAAGTACATTCAGTGCATGAGTGTTTTCGGAGAGAGTCTGATCACATATTCAGTTTGCAGTGTGCTGGACGTGTTGACCGAGGTAGACGGCCAGAAATTGCATTGACTGTGGTTATTATTCAAATACCATTTGCTAATTGGTCTCACCGAGACCTGATTGTAAACCATTGGATGTCCACTGAGAAGGAAGGACCTTAAAAGGAAGAAGATAGCTTTTCTAGTCTCATCACAAAGATCATCCTGCAGAACTGAGACTAGAGAGAGGGAGATTGATGGAGGGAGGGATGGAGAGAAATAATTTTGGGTTGGGCACAGTGTCAGGGGCAAGGAAAACCGACGAGAACTGAGAGAAATCATGAGGGAACCGAGGTGGGCTTTGAAAACTCAGTAGTCAGAGTCAGACAGAGTGTACACTACTCTACACTCAGCAATCACTGAATTAGGAACACCTACTCACTGTCCATTTTATCAGCTCCACTCACTGCTTACAGACCATAGTCCACCTGTTTCTCTGCACACTTTCTTATCCCCATTTCACCCTGCTTTTCAGTCCTCAGAACCCCCACAGGAACAGCACAGAGCAGGTGTGATTTGGGTGGTTGGTAATTTCCAGCGTTGCTGCGACACTGATGTTGTGGTGATGTGTTAGTGTGTGTTGTGGTACAAGTGGATCAGACACAACAGTGCTGCCGGAGTTTGTAAACACTGTGTCCACTCAGTTAAACACACCTACCTTGTTATTGGTCCACCTTGTAGATGTGAAGTCAGAGACAGTAGCTCATCTTTTGCTGCACAGTTTGTGTTGGTCGTCTTCTACTTGATCATTTTAGTTGGTGGACTATTCTTAGTCCAGCAGTGACACTTCGAACATCACTGCTGTGTCTGATCCACTCATAATAGCACAACACAGGCTAACACATCACCACCACATCAGTGTCTCTGCGGTGCTGAGCATAACAGACCACCCACATGATACCTGCCCTTTGTCCTTACCATTGAAAAACAGGGTGAAATAGGGATATGAACGTATGCCGAGCAGTAGGCGGACTACAGTCAGTATTTGTAGAATTACAAAGTGCTCCTGTATGGACAGTGGAGCTGATAAAATGGTCATTGTTCACACACATACACGCACACACACACACACACAAACACACACTCACAAAAACGGCCCTGTACAGATATTAGATCATAAGCAGAATACAGCTAAGGCATTCAATGATGCAGGGTTTTGTTAATATCTTATTCTTCCTTCAGTTTTCAAAGGCAAAACTCAATCAGCTCTCACCAACAGACACACACACACACACACACACACACACACACGCACATACAAAATGCAAACCGGATGTTTACATTTGTCTCCAAAGAGAAACTTAAAAGTATCCTCATAAATCTTGTGTAAATTAATGAAAAATGCTTTAGTTATAGTCTCTAGCCAACACAGAAAAGAGAGCTGTGATTTATTACATTACTCTCTCTCTCTCACTCTCTAGCACACACACACACACACACACACACACACACGTCTCCTATCCTTTAACTCTTTCCAGTACACACACGCACACTCTCTCCACATGTCTCTCTTAAGCCTGCCCTACACTACATGGTTTTTAGCCCGATTTCACCCCAATTCACAGATGTTCACACTCAGAAATGATTTTCCGGGCCAGGAACTCTATCTGAAGTGGCTGATGCTGTGGATAATCTGGTAGTGTCAGAGGAGAAACTAGCTGTCCGGAGTGAGCAGAGGCCTTGGGATATTTTTGCTCATATTACATCACTGAAAGGGCGTAACCAGATGAGTACTGCAGGTAGTAGCCAGTGAGAAAGGTTTGGTGGATAATTAATAAAAATAGCAAAGACATGCGAAGGTACATCACACCCAGGCATCATGCCCAAACTCAGTCAGCAGGCCAAAGAGGTGGAGGCCAGTCAAAGCTGCTCTAAATGCCATCCAGTCCACACCGAAATGGTCCAGTAACTGCTATAACACCTTTCCTAAAGAGCAGAGGCTGTTACTGTGGGGAAAAGCAGGTGTAGTCTCCCTATTTAGAGCCAGAATTTTAGAAGACGTTACAGGATTTTAGAGAAGGTGGTTTCCACATTTTTCATCCAGTGACTGTGCTTCTCTACGCTCGGTCCGTTCTCCTTCATAAAAGACAAAGTATGAGATGTGCTGCATCTCACAATCTGTGAGGAATGTTAAAGTTGTGTAGTATAGGGAGAGTCTGGCACCTTCCTCCACTTATTAACGTGGCCAAGAACCTACTACTGCAGGAAACGAATCTGACCGACACACAAAAGGACCATGAGTCTGCTATTGTGGCATGACATGTAGAAGGAGGCAATCTTTGGCCACTTTTTCACTGCAGGGCCTAATGTTTCTTAGAGCTGTTCCCATCCTATTTCTTGCACCGTTTCAACCTGTTGGCATGGTTACTGTGTTTTTTTTTTTCATTCGTCTTTTTCAAATCAGGAGCAGGGCACGCCATCTCATAATAATTATGTGAGTTAGCATGCTAAAGAAATGGAGAACTATGAGGGAGAGGAGATTGAGAGATGGGGAGAGAGAGAGAGAGAGAGAGAGAGAGAGAGAGAGAGAGAGAGAGAGAGTGAGGAATATATAAAAAAGGGAGAGAGAGAGAGAGTAAAAGGAAGAGAGAGAGAGATTGAAAGTGAAGATAGAAAGCTACACTTTAAAAATGTCTGTACATTTTTTTACAGTAAAAACTGTAAAATCAAGGAGTTGGTGTGTTCTCCCTGTGTCTGCGTGGGTTTCCTCCGGGTGCCCCGGTTTCCTCCCACGGTCCAAAAACACATGTTGGTAGGTGGATTGGTGACTCAAAAGTGTCCATAGGTGTGAGTGTGTGTGTGTGTGTGTTGCCATGTGAAGGACTGTCGCCCCCTACAGGGTGTATTCCCGCCTTGCGCCCAATGATTCCAGGTAGACTCCGGACTCACCATATAAATGTAAGGGGCACTCACCGTGACCCTGAACTGGATAAGCGGTTACAGATAATGAATGAATGAATGAAAAAATATATTATTTCAACGTTAAATACACTTGCACTCTGCTTATAACCAAAATATTCCATAACATTCATATAACAGACAACACTGTAATTTTTGCTTTTATTGTTTTTGTAAAAAATACATTATTTCACTGTTAAATGCACAAACCATTAAGGGCGGTACAAGTGGCCAAGTACTGGGAGGAGCTGAGACTCATGGGGGAGCTCCCAGCATGCCTTGCAGCTCCATATTTTCTGTGATTTTCAGAGTTTCTTTGTTTTCTCTGTCTTTGAGGCTTTTTGTTTTTGGGTTGCATTGGGGAGATTATCTTGTGTATTTGTGTGTGTGTGTTTGTGTTTCTGTGCATGTTGTTACGAGATGTGTGTTGGTCAGGAAAGATGACTATCAGCCTGTGTTCAAGTGCCACCCAGATACTGCACATTTCTTTGCTCCTTTGTTAAAACCTCCTTTTAAGGCCTGAATAAAGGACGCTCACTCAGTCTTAATTTTATGGCAAAACAATGAGTTATTTTTATGTAAATACTATGTGGTTTTTACAGTGTATAGCTTTTTTTAAATGTAAATTTCATGATTGAAATTTAGGACGGGGGGGGGGGGGGGGGGGGCTAGGGTGGACGGGGGGGCTAGGGTGGTCAGAGGGGAGGCTAGGGTGGTCAGAGGGTGGGCTACGGTGAACAGAGGGGGGGCTACGGTGGACAGATGGGGGGCTACGGTGGGCAGAGGGTGGGGGCTAGGGTGGGCAGAGGGGGGCTAGGGTGGACAGAGGGGGGCTAGGGTGGGCAGAAGGGGGGCTAGTGTGGGCAGAGGGTGGGGGCTAGGGTGGACAGAGGGGGGCTAGGGTGGGCAGAGGGTGGGGGCTAGGGTGGGCAGAAGGGGGGCTAGTGTGGGCAGAGGGGGGGCTAGGGTGGACAGAGGGGGGCTAGGGTGGGCAGAGGGGGGGCTAGGGTGGGCAGAGGGTGGGGGCTAGGGTGGGCAGAAGGGGGGCTAGTGTGGGCAGAGGGTGGGGGCTAGGGTGGACAGAGGGGGGCTAGGGTGAGCAGAAGGGGGGCTAGTGTGGGCAGGGGGGGGCTAGGGTGGGCAGAGGTGGCTTCATATTCAATATTTTGATGCAGCACAGCTCAGATTGCCTCAAACTGCCTGAATGATATAAAGACACACACACGCACAATTACACAAACACACCCAGAAAAGGCTTAACCACTGCATTGGAAGCTTTCTTTGCATTTCCTCTGAGACAATCGTTTAATGTGTTGTTCAGTGTATAGGAGTGTATAAAGTCTTCTAAACTCTCTTTCTCTCACCCTCAATTTAGCTTGTGTGTGTGTGTGTGTGTGTGTGTGTGTGTGTGTGTGTGTGTCTCTGTCAAAATTTGTTTGTGTGTCTCAATTACTTTCACTGACTTTCTCTTTCTGTCTCTCCCTCCCTCCCTTCCCTTCACTTCTCTTTCTGTATCCCTCTCACTTCTCATTCTCCCTCCCGCTTATTATTTCTGTCTTTCTTTCTCTCTCAATCTGTCTGTCTCTCTTCCTTTGACTTCCTCTCTTCATTTTACTGTCTCGTTTTTCTCTGTCTTCATCTCTCTCTCTCCAACCCCCCCCTCCCTCCTACACACACACACACACACACACACTCACATATTTATATACACTCATACAGGGTTTTCATCTCTCAACCAGGTGATAATTAATTATTTATCTCCATAGAGGTGCATGGAGAGCGAGTAAGAGCGCGAGAGGAAGGGAGACAGAGAGAGATGGAGGGAGGGGGGGGGTTGTCTCCTAAATGGCAGACAGAGTGTCTAAATGGCTCACTGCGGGAATATCTGCACTCTCTGCCTCCTGCTGTGGACTCCCATATCCCACTAATATTCTGCCACTAAAAGAGCGCTCTTACCGCTGGCGTGGAGATGGCGTGGTAATGACTCACAACTTTTAAACATAGCTGAGAAAATATCTCCTTCATATCTCAGTAGTTTCTCTTGGAGAATCATCAAGGACATACACAAAGACAAACGAGGCTTTATCCTCAGTCTCAGGATTCTCAGATGTCTCAGTACATTTTCCTATTAAAAACAAGAAAAAAAAAAAACAGGATTCCCACCCATCACTCCATTTGAATGTTTATGGAGATCTCAGCAGAGTCTCACACTGAGAGTCACACCCCTCTTTATCTGCAGCTGGACAAAACATAGGGTCTCAATCGTTTCTCATCCAGGACTTGCCCAAGGTTATGATGCTATAAAAATAACTGCTCAGGTTTATCCAGGCCAAAAGGAGTCATGTCTCATTGTTGTCTCATGTCACCTCCTATGTTTTATATTATGTACAGGAGACTCAAAAAGATTTATAAATCACATGCTAATATGATAATGATGACAACAATAATGGTGGTGGGGTTGGTGGTGGTGGTGTGAATGTCAGTCATTGCAAATTGTGGGCTGAGTATATTGAGTTAAGTAGCCCAAGCAACTTTTAAGCACTAAAATGAGCCTGAAAATCGAGCTTCAGAGCTGAACCTTTCTGGCACTGACAGATGCATTCTGATGGCTATGTAGTGTACCAGCACATGTGAGCCTTGTTCTTTTGACTATATGTGAATGCACTGCTGGCTTGGGTGGCCCCACTCTCACAAAGTCCCAACTCCCTAAAGGCCATGATTAATTAGAAAGTAAAACCCACACGACAAATTAGATTTTCCCTTTTTGAAGTGCTCGTGCCTCTTTCCTTCTCTCTCTCTCTCTCTCTCTCTCTCTCTCTCTCTCGCTGTCTCTCTCTCTGTCTCTTAGTCTCTCTCTCTCTCTCTGTCTCTCTCTCTCAAAGCCAAATGAATTAAATAAAGGCTGCTCCTGCTTTGTGCTACACTGCTCTTGGAAGTTCAAGTTCAAGTTCAAGTTCAAGAAGTTTATTGTCATTTCAGCAGTATATAGTGTTTACAGTACACAGTGAAACGAAATAGCGTTCCTCCAGGACCAAGGTGCTACATAAGACAATACACAACATTAAAGTGCGACTAGTGTAAAGCTAGTGCAACATGAAACAGTGCACACGCATTAAAGTGCAAAGGACATAGAACACAAAACAATACACAACATTAAAGTGCAACTAGTACAATCTAGTGCAACATAAACCAGTGCATACACATTAAAGTGCAGAAGATATGACTAAGAAAAATACAAAACAATGTCCCTACAGTACAATACAATACAATGTAATACAAGACAAGGCAAAAACCATAAGTACGGAGGGGATGAGGGAGAGAGACACTGCAATTTAAAGTGTATTTGTGCTGTAAACGGTAACTGGATGTAAACATGATGTAAACCGGATATGTGAAAACATTTACAGTCCAACAGACCAGTGTTTGTGTGAAGTGTGTGTGTGTGTGTGTGTGTGTGTGTGTGTGCTTCTTTCAGTCCAGTCTTAGTCTCTAGGTGTTCAGGAGTCTGATAGCATGTGGGAAGAAGCTGTTACGGAGTCTGGATGTGAGGGCTCGAATGCTTCGATACCTTTTTCCAGACGGCAGTAGGTTGAAGAGTGTGTGTGAAGGGTGTGTGTGATCTCCCACAATGCTGAGTGCTTTGCGAGTGCAGCGAGTGGTGTAGATGTCTGTAATGGAGGGAAGAGACACACCGATAATCTTCTCAGCTGTCCTCACGATCCGCTGGAGGGACTTGCGATCTGCCACAGTGCAGTTCCCAAACCAGACAGGGATGCAGCTGGTCATGATGCTCTCGATGACTCCTCTGTAGAAAGTGGTGAGAATTGGAGGGGGGAGATGAACCTTCTTCAGCCTTCGCAGGAAGTAGAGGCGTTGCTGGGCTTTCTTTTTGATGTTACTGGTGTTAGTGGACCAAGTGAGATCATCCGCTAGGTGAACACCAAGGAATTTGGTATTCCTGACAATCTCCACAGCAGAGTTGTCGATGTTCAGCGGCGAGTGCTCACCCCTTGTTTTTCTGAAGTCTACAACCATCTCTTTGGTTTTGTCCACGTTCAGAGACAGGTTGTTCACTTCACACCAGTCAGTTAGCCGCTGCACCTCCTCTCTGTATGCTGACTCGTCGTTCTTACTGATGAGACCCACCACAGTCGTGTCATCAGCGAACTTGATGATATGATTTGAGCTGTGCATCGCTGCACAGTCATGGGTCAGCAATGTGAACAGCAGTGGACTGAGCACGCAGCCCTGGGGGGCTCCAGTGTTCAGTGTGATGGTGCTGGAGGTGTTCCTACCGATCCGGACTGACTGAGGTCTCCCAGTCAGGAAGTCCAGGATCCAGTTGCAGAGAGAAGTGTTGAGGCCCAGTATATTCAGCTTCCCGATCAGATGCTGAGGAATGATGGTGTTGAATGCTGAGCTGAAGTCTATGAACAGCATTCGGGCATATGTGTCTTTCTTGTCCAAGTGGGTGAGTGCCAGGTGCAGCGTGGTGGATATGGCATCGTCCGTTGAACGGTTAGGACGATACGCGAACTGTAGAGGGTCCAGTGTGGGGGGAAGTAGGGTTTTGATGTGCCTCATGACGAGCCTCTCGAAGCACTTTGTGATGACCGGTGTGAGTGCAACGGGACGATAGTCATTGAGGCAGGACACAGAAGAATTCTTAGGCACCGGGATGATGGTGGTGTTCTTGAAGCATGTTGGAACAACGGCGCTGCTAAGAGAGATATTGAAGATATCAGTGAAGACATCAGCAAGCTGGGCTGCACATTCTCTGAGCACTCTGCCAGGAATGTTGTCTGGTCCAGCAGCTTTCCGCGGGTCAACTCTGCATAGAGTTTTCCTCACGTCGGCTACAGTAAAAGACAGCACCTGGTCGCTGGGAGAAGGGGTGGACTTTCTCGCCGTTACATTGTTCTGTGCCTCAAACCGTGCGTAGAAATGGTTCAGCACGTCTGGTAGGGAAGCATCTCCGTCACAAACAGGTGGTGTAGTCTTGTAGCTGGTGATGCTTTGGATGCCCTGCCACATGCGCCGAGTGTCTCTACTGCTCTGGAAGTGGCTGTGGATGATCTGGCCGTGTGCACGCTTTGCCTCTCTGATAGCTCTGGAGAGTTTGGCCCTCGCTGTTCTCAGGGCCGCCTTATCGCCTGATTTGAAAGCAACGTCTCTAGCCTTCAGCAGCACACGCACCTCTGCATTCATCCCCGGCTTCTGGTTGGAGCGGATGGTGATGGTCTTGAAGATGGTCACATCATCGATGCACTTCTCTATGTAGCTGGTCACTGATGATGCGTACTCCTCCAGGTTGATTTTGTCGCTGTAAGTTGCAGCCTCTCTGAACATGTCCCAGTCAGTGCACTCGAAACAGTCCTGCAGAGTAGAGATTGCTTCTGATGGCCAGATTTTCACCTCTTTCAGGATAGGTTTCGATCGCCTGATGATGGGTCTGTATGCAGGAATTAGCATAACAGACATGTGATCTGAGTGTCCGAGGTGGGGGCGGGGCTCTGCCCTGTACGCGTCTGGAACGTTTGTGTAAACAAGATCCAGCGTGTTCGCTCCTCTCGTAGCAAAGTTCACATACTGGTGGAATTTAGGGAACACTTTCTTGAGATTTGCATGATTAAAATCTCCAGCAACAATAAACAGACCTAATTGAGTCATTAAACAGGCCTTGCAAAATAACTACTTTCTATTGTTTGCATTTGTAACTGCTAACCACAGCTGTGTCTCCAGTTTGATCCAAAGTCAAAGTTTCAGAACTAAAAGTGTATGTGTAAGAGTTTACCAAGAATATATCACACTGTGGGGACCAATCCATGTTCACACACTGTGGGGAATTGTTTTCTTTGTAGGTTCCAACAGCAGGTCCCAATGTAAACCGTTACATTTGAAGGTAAACGTATGTTTTAAGGTTGGGTTAGGGTTAAGGTTAGGGATAGGGTTAAATTTCCACATAATGATAGAAGTCAATTTAATGTCACAATAAATACATTATTGGTTTATCATACCATGTATGGAGATTAGGGCAGCACGGTGGCGAGGCAGGTAGGTGTCGCAGTCACACAGCTCCAGGGACCTGAAGGTTGTGGGTTCGATTCCGGCTCCGGGTGACTGTCTGTGAGGAGTTGGTGTGTTCTCCCTGTGTC
The DNA here is from genome assembly GCF_029633855.1 of Hoplias malabaricus. NCBI lineage: Eukaryota > Metazoa > Chordata > Actinopteri > Characiformes > Erythrinidae > Hoplias > Hoplias malabaricus. The sequence goes on along the minus strand of NC_089806.1, from coordinate 36,281,605 downwards.
TGTGTGGGTTTCCTCTGGGTGCTCCGGTTCCTTCCCACTGTCCAAAAACACATGTTGGTAGGTGGATTAGTGACTCAAAAGTGTATGTGTGTCTGTGTTGCCCTGTGGGGGACTGGCATCCCCTCTGGGGTGTGTTCCTGCCTTGCACCCAATAATTCTAGGTAGGCTCTGGACCCACCGCGACCCTGAACTGGATAAGTGGTTGCAGATAATGAATGAATAAATTAATGAATATTCTTCACTGTATTACATTACTAGTATTTTATCCACTATCTCTGTTGTGTTCCCTGGTTTTCTCTTGTCTCTCTGTTCTGTAGCTGTCAGGTGGATTTATGAATTCATTATTCATTCATTATCTGTTACCCTTATCCAGTTCAGGGTCATGGTGAGTCCGGAGCCTAACCGGAAACACTGGTCGCAAGGCAGGAACACACCCTGGAGGGGGCACCAGTACTTCACATGGTGACACACACACACCTATGGACACTTTTGAGTCGCCAATCCACCTAACAAAGTGTGTTATTTTGGACCGTGGGAGGAAACCCAAAGGACACAGAGAGAACACACCGAACTCTCACAGACAGTCACCCAGAGCGGGACTTGAACCCCCAACCCGTTGTGTGACAGCGAGATACCAGCTGTGCAATGGTGCCGCCCTGATTTATGGATTATGTTTTATTTATTTAGTATATTTAAACACTTTTTTATGCTTTATAAAGGAGTGTAATAGCATTATTGTGCTAAAATATTATCTTTATACCAGCGGTCTTAAAATGCCTAGTCCCCACAATTTACAGATACCAAACATTGTGTGTGTGTGTGTGTGTGTGTCTGAGTTGTCGTTAACTCTCAGGAGTCTGAGGGCATTCTCTCAATTTTTGCCTATATATCTTTTCAAATTCAGCTTAAAAAATGCACTTTCATTTAACATGTCCCCCATACATGAATCAAACCCCTCGGGCTCTGAAGCTCTTATCTTCACTGCTACTTTCCAAAACCGCTGCAGTAACTTCAGTAACGGTAAATCCTATGCATGCCATTTCACACATTTCTCAGATATCCGCTGAATGAAGAATGAAGTGTTTCAGAAATGATGTGTAAGTCCTTAGTGATTCCCTGAGCTTCACACTAAATGTAGACAGACACGTGAATCCACCAGTTACAAATGGTGAGTAGCTGATGCTGCATTTTGTGTATCACCCCTCCCCCAGGGGGAGCCAGCTGTCCTCTGTGTAAAAGGCATATTGGGGGTGAGAGTAAGAGTGTTTTCACACCTGCAGTTCTGCTCTGGATAAATCAAAATCTGGTTTGTTTTTAACCTTGGTGCAGTTTGTTTGGGCAGGTGTGAAAGAAGTAATCACACTCAGATACAGTCCAAACGAACTCTGGCGCAGTTTGTTTCTGGTGAGAATGTGTACGCAGAAGGTTGTTGCAAAACGACTCCCATAACCAGGGGTGATTTCAGTATTGGACGCAGCAGAGAACTGGCTAAAGTTTAGCCACTAGTCTGAGATATGTCCCCTGTCCCGAGTCTTCCCCTAAGCCCTAAGACCCTCCTTGAAGTGGGCACTTTGACATTGCCGAAGGCTGAGCAAAAGGGATGCAAGTGTTCAAGGGCTCAGAGAGTTGAGAGAAGAATGTGACAAAGCTTTTATCTTTCTACTCTTTTACAAAACAGAAAATCTCATCTCTCCCTACAATCCTCACCATCACACTGGAAAAACCTGTTACTGCCTTTCTGTACAGCTCACCACAGCCTTTCTGTTTTAACTTTACACCAGATTATTAAAAGCACTCAGGTCTGACTAATCAGCTCTGAGATGATTCTCACGTTGTTTGTGGTGATGCACATTCGTGCGCTGGATTTTTGCCCCGTGTGAAAACAAACCAAATCAAGGGAAAAAACACACCAAGATTACAAACTATTTTACTGATTCAGACCAGAGCAAACAAACAACAGGTGTGAAAATGGCCTAAAACCAGAGCTCTGCTAAGTGAATGTAAACAAACCCCGCTGAACAAACTGCAGTTGTATGAATGTAGATCACAATAGAACTCCTTTATGTTTAACATGTTTTTTACCATGTTGATGAATTACCAAGCCATGCTGTGTCTAAATCAGAACTGCACTCTTATTCTGCAGATTTTATTTTGTTTTAAAATGTTTGAATTATTAAAGATACATTACTGTTACACAGCTTCTCACTGTTTAACCAATGAGGCAAAAATTCAGAGCATCTCAGTGTTTGTTGTGTAACTGTATGTAGGAGTAAACAGCAGTATTTCCTAACCTGCCTTATAATTACACAATAATACATGACAGGGAGTGCTATAACGTGAGATATCGGCACTGGTGTGCTGCGGTCATAGGCATGAGGCCACAGGTTGTGTTAAAAGTCAGTATTTAAGTCAGTGTTTAAGTTAAAAGTGAGTATTTTAGAGTATCACTTTTGTTTACAAATCAGAAAGCAGAGTCCACTGCGCCATAAACCTTTACTTTGTTCAAAATAAGGTGCGTAAACTGAAATGAACCTGTTTCCCGTTGGGTGAAAAAGTCCAGGCACAGCTCTGTCTTGTAAGCGCTGGCGTCGTTGCTAGGTTACATGTATATTGTGGAGTGATACCTGAGGAGCTTCTGTCAGAATGTCATTATCGTGTAATATTGGCACTCCTGGAATGTCTCTCAGCCAATCACATTGCATTGTCGGAACTAACTGTGGTATAATTATTGGATAGGGTCATGTTAAGGTGCGTTGATTATGGACTCAACTGAGCTTTATATGCAACATGCTGCTTTATAGACATGAAGCACGAAATATAATGGGACTCTCTGGAACAGTTGCACGCATGATTAAGGACATCATTGCCATGTTTATGGCATATAGCAATGGATCTGTATTCTCTGGTGTGGTGGAGCTGCATCCAATCACCAAGGGTGTTTGTGATCCAGAGCTATTCATCCAACATCAATACCTGACATCACTAACGTTCTTGAGCCTGGATTCCATCAAATCCTCACAGTAATGTTCACAACAGTCTAGTATATATCATTCTCAGAAGAGTAGGGTTTTTCTTTTAGCAAACACAGGGAAACTACCTATTAAAACTCTTCAAACATTCCAACTTCTGCCAGCATTAACCTCAAGAGCAGACTATTGGGCTCCTGTATCAAGACGTTGACAATTCCAGTCCTTGGAGACCACAGCATTTCAGAGTTTAGCCACAAGTCTGGCTCAATGTTTGCTAATTACCAAGCTCTTTAAGTGTCTTTGAGCTGGGGAAGGTACGAAACTATGCAGGACCTCCAGGTCTGGAATCGACCAAACCAGGTCTATACAGTGTAAAACTGATCTGCTGGAAACATTAGGCATCCATCAGAAGGCTGGCCCAAACTCCAGATACATACAGTAACTGAACGAGTGCACTTCTTAAACCAAACTATTTGAACAAGATGACATCATGTGCCCAGGAACCTGAGGCTCAGCCTTTCAGGACTCAGCAGTGCTCCTCAAATATTTAAATCCATCAGTGTCACTCTGGACTAAGAATTGTCTACCAACCAAAAATATCCAACCAAAAGTGTCTTGTGGGCAGCATTCAGTAACCAGCAATGAAAAACTAGTGGACGACCAACACAAATTTTGCAGCAAGTATTGCGCTACCATCTCTTATTTTGCATCTACACGATGGACCAACAAGGTAGAAGTACCTACAGTGGACAGTGAATGGACACAGTGTTTAAAAACTCTGCACCGTTGTGTTCCTCTGCCACACTAGTTGAAGAAGGGTGTGGATTATGTATGGAAATACAAACATGAACTCTTCACAGCCACCCACTTAAACGTCCGGTGCAATCTCGCTATCAAATCAAGCGGCAAAAATATACCTTGTGCTACGATGACCTCATAACAGATCAGCCGTTGCCACGGTAACCATGTGACCCCTGGAGATATGGCAGCATCCAACTGAGGGGCTCATCTGCCAATCAAACTTGTACGGACCTGATCGCAGAAGTGATGACACCCGCCAGTAGACCCTTCAAACTGCTGGATAGCTGAAGATGACTTTGATGTGATTTTATTCATAGCTTTCCATAGCTGTTTCTGACCACTTATAAATGCCAGACTGTGTGCTTCTTCGGTCGAACAATGTTTGGTTGAGTTTCTTTACTGAGAATATAGATGGAGCAACATTACACTTTGTTTGATGTATTTAAAAGAGATAGATTACGAAAAAAATGTTCATGTTGAGTGCTTGTGGCACAACAGGGTCTAGGGGCAGTGGGTTCAAACCCCACCTCAGGTCACTGTGAGGAGTTTGGTGTGTTCTTCATGTGTCTGCATGGGTTTCCTCCCACAATCCAAAAACACATGTTGGTAGGTGGATTGGCCTCCATTACTTATTTAATTTTCCAATATGTCAGACAGCAAATACCTTTAAGCACTCCATTAAAGCTAATGAAGAGTATTAGTACACGGTTTGGGCCACTTTTTTGCAGCAACAGCCTCTACTTTTGACATTTTAAAACCTGTGTGTGTGCAGCCTAACATCGGTGGCCAAAACGGACACAATGGACATTAACAATAAGCCAACTGCAGTACTGACCATAACAATAGAGGAAACTGCAGCTATTTTGGGGAATCGCGAAAATGACAAAAGAGGTGCTGTTAAAGGCAGAGGGAATTACAGCCCTGTAAATAGCTCATAGGTGTTATTACAAACACAAACTGGCTTCTGTGTGTGAACCCCTCAGCACTTTTACACAACTGACAATGTGCAGACATCGGGAGGTATTTTTGAGACACTGTATCAGAAAAACACCACAGGAGCAGAGTTGATAAACATCAGATAAATAGTGCACTTCTAATATCACTTGTTTTTAAAGTTTATTTTGAATGTACAAATGAATGAATGGATTAACATCCAAATGTTCCATTCATATTTTAGTCCATGCCATTCATACAGTATATGCTAACTATACTGTGAGTGGTGTCATGAAAGCGAAACTACATTAACACATAGGAACCTATGCAGCCTGCAGCAATTTAATCCTGCTCAGTAAAGCTGAATTTATAAGATATGTTTCATTTCAGACCGTTATTAACTAAACCAAGGGATAATACAGAGTCTTTTGGAGATCCTTTACATATATTTGCCTTAAAGCCACAGTCAAATGTAACTACAGATGCATGTTAGTCTTAGAAATATGCCATTGAATAAGCACTTACCCAATTTATACTTATAAAATAGTGCAGTTTAAATATATTTACAGTCTTCATAACCCTGCCTGCACAGAACTTTGAGGGTGTCATCACAGAATGACTGACATGGGCATCACCATGGCAAAAGAAACAACACAACAGCATAAACAGAGTGATAGCGTTAGCAATAACCTAAGTGAAAAAACCCAGAGGCCAGCCTGAGTTTGGATGCCCCTGCAGGTGTCCAATGATGAAAATATATTCTATACCCCATGACATTGTTCTGGGGATCCGTGTTCTACACTGCTCCAAATGCTGGGGAGAAAAATGTATTGTCACCAGCTAAAAATAATAATAATCTGTCAGCATCAGGCAGCAGAAGAGACCTCATGCTGCTTCTGGAAGCAGAAATGCCAGAATGTTTAAACAGATATTTGGCCATATCTACAGTTCTCCTATGGCCCACATTTATGGCCTTGAATGACGGTGTTGACTCAGGGTGAGTCTGGTTCCCTCAACTCAGCCAGACGTCCACCTTATACGAGCCAGATTTCAGTTGTGGACCAAATCTGGGCTAAATCGACATCTGTCCCACGTCTGGCCCACATACACGTGCCATAACACAAGTCAAGCCTGGCTCATGACAGTTGGCCCATGTCGGAACCACAAAACACCTGCCAGTGTTGTAACTAAGCCGTAAGTGCCAGAAGTGACAAGGAATAGGCCTAACTGTGTCTGCTAAATGGAATGTATCATAAGACATACAGGTCACGGACAGAAGAATATTTTCAAAATAAGTGGACAGTGGCTTTAAATGCACTGCATCATAAAGAGCCCATTTAATTTCAAGGGATAAAGAAAGGTAGGGTAAAATATAAAAATGCATTATGACTGGTTTTGGAACATAAACTCACGCAAAGGCTGTAAAAATGCCTATGAGGAGCAAATAGAAGAAAATAAAACTGCAGGATACAGGCCCTTTAATGGCACAATAACCAAAACATCCTGTTTAGATCTGAGGTATAAAGAGAGGCTGGAAACCGTTGTGTAAAAATGAATAATGACTGTTTTTGGAGCATAAAAACCACACAATTTTATAGCGAGACCTGAGGAATAAATTAATAAAAGTATGTAGGAAGTGAGCTCTTAGAAGTTTGATAGCTTCATTACATATTCCATTTACATTCCATAATTCTTTATATATACACTATATATCCAGATCTGTGTAGGTACCCCTTATATCCATTGAATGCAGCTACTTTAAGATCTGTTGTAGACAAAGAGGTTCAATAGTGTCATTTCTTTAAAGCATTTCTTAAACACAGTGGTAATCTCTGAAGCAGGGTCAGCTTGCCCAGTGTGGGGTAGAAGGGTATAAAGCCTCCGCACTGTGCTGTTGAGCAGTGATATTTGGGAGGAGTTGAAGTGATTTAGGGATTTAATTGCTTTAGAACCTTTTATTTTATGGTAAATGTTAAGTATTATTAAAAAAGGACAATATACATTTTAATAAAAGAAAAGTAAAAAATAAAACTAAAATGTAAAGTATTAATACGCTATGTTCACAAACGCTAACAAATATTAATTAATAATAATATTAATTAACAATATATTGTCCACACAAAAGCATGAAATGAAAAGGGATGCTCTAGAGCAACTGTACATGAGCTGTAGTTCATTGTGCTCAATCACAAGCACTGGCAAGAATTGACCACTTGCTCTGTATTTGGCAGTGGGTGCTCTTTAGAGTTGTGGCTCACCATTTAATGTCTTTCACTCCGAGAACTGGTCTAACATTTAGTCTAAAATCTTCCCAGAAGAGAACAAGGCATTACAGAAGCAAAGGTGGACAAGATATCTATTAATAAACTTCATTTCAGGATAAATACTGGAACAAAAACAAGAAAAAAAGATTACTAGGAAAGCCTAGTTTAGCCGGACAGCCATATAGCCATATAGCCATTGTCACAGAAGTGTTTCTGGTATTTCAACAACAGAAAAGCCCACAATACATACTCTTGTCATTAGAAGGTCTGGAGAAACGTTGTTACTTTACGTGTGTAAATGTTGCCAGTTTCCAAGCCGTCGTGTTGAGCTTGTGAACAGTGGAGTAACGTAAATAACGCAGAGCCAAACACAGCCCCAGAAACACACACAAACCGAGCATGTTCCTGATTTATTTCTTATTAGTTATTTTTATGAAACTTTTTATATGTCCCCGTCCAGCTCCATGTGCGATAACGCTGTATTTGAAGTTCTGAGCTCTTTCTTGAGTTACTGAACGTCAACATGCCCACGGACAAAGCCACGGTTCACGCTGAAAAACCTACTCTTCTTTGGTTCCAGCTGGAAACAAATCTCTCTGGTTCGTGAACCAGTTTTCATGAACGGTTCCAAATTGAACAGTTCACAAATAGGAACCATTCCCTCGTTGGTGGAAAAGCATTATGTGAAATATGACTGAACTAACAGCAGAAAGTGAAATAACGTTATTACTTGTGCATGTGCATTTCAACAGTAGTAGTCAGTCAGCCAGTAAGGGAAAATGCCTCTTCTAGGCCAGCCCGGTAATACGGCTATATAATGTATGACTTTGTAAGGATTACATCCTTGCATGGTGTGTGTATGCGTGTGTGCGTGTGTGTGTGCGTGTGTAGTTGAGGTATGGTTAAAGTGGGATAGATGGGGTTTTGCTTGAAGGGGTTGAGGTTAGGGTCAGAGCGCTGAGTCGTGGCTTTAATTCACATTGTGTGATGCTGAGAGACAGGCAGTTTATTATAACAGCTACTCGCTGTCATAGAGCTCTATCCATCATCACCCTCCAAAGCTATTGCTCAGGAAACATGTGTGTGTGTGTGTGTGTGTGTGTGTGTGTGTGAGATCTTCAGATATAGGGGAGAAAGAATGTATATTTGTGTCCTGGACTATAATAAATTAAAAAATTACCAATAGATGCCCTTCACTGGGCTTTGTGTGAATTGTGTATAAACTTTAGACATTATCTGACATTAACATACAGTACATGTTCTTCTAATTGTGTACAGTCTCCTTGTCAGATACATTAGGTTTGGTTATAGCAGTGATGTGGATGTGTAGGTGTGTGTTTGCATGTGCATACGAGTTTGAATGGCATTGTGTGTGTGTGTGTGCGTGTGTGTGTGTGTGTGTGTGTGTGTGTGTGTGTGTGTGAGGTGGGGGGGGGGGGCACTATGCTTGATGGAACAGCCTTGCTGACTCCTCTGGTCTCTCTCAGTGGGAACGCCTATCACCCGTCTGTGCCTCAAGGTCCCTCAGCACTCATAACAATAAAGCAGGTTTCTAACAGTCTCTCTCTCTCTCTCTCACACACACACACACACACACACACAAACACACAGCTTGCTCTCATCCTCAAAGCCCACTGGCGTGCATTATTAATGCCTTGTTGAGCAAAAACTCGTAAAAACAAATTAGACATCACCATGCCGCAGACAGACTGTGGAATCACAGCGAGAAGAGGGATGTGGGATCTCTCTCTCTCTCACTCTTCTCCACTTTTCCACAGTCATTACTCTGTACATACACATACACACACACACACACCTCATGCTGTCCAGGGCCTTCGTCTGCCGTGTGCAGTGGTTAGTGTTTGGAACCTGAGAGGACCCAGATTAGAACACAACAGAAAACATATATTTCTTTTTTTTTTTTTAGTAGTCAGGCCTCCAATACACACATATTCTGCACACACACACCTGCAAACAACACACACACACACACACATACACACACACACACTTTCTGCATTGTGTGCAATGAGGAACATACTGGGCTCCATCAGTCATGTCTCTCAGGGTCTCCAACTCCATAAAGTGCCCTCTCCTGGACAATTACCATGAAAGATTATACATACAGAACAGAGAGAGAGAGAGAGAGAGAGAGAGAGAGAGAGAGAGAGAGAAAAGTGATTGAAGAAAAAGAGAGCAAACAAAAGAAAGAGAGGCAGAGAAAGGCACAGAAGAAGGGAGAGAGGGAGATGGAGAGAAAGACACACATTCTCTGAGGTCACTCCCTTAAGAGAGAGAACAAGAGGAGAAGGGGTGATAGAGAGGAAGGAGGGAGGGAGAGATGAAGGTGAGAAAAGAGAAAGGACAGGAGAATGGAGGAGAGAGATAAAAGGGGGTAGGAAATGTAGGCAGAGTGAGTGAATGTAGACAGGGAGAGAAAGAAAGACAGGGTGAAGACATGAGGGGAGGATTAGAAAGACACAGGAGGGTTGAGAAAGAAATCAGACAGACACACACACACACACACATTCAAAAAAGAGAGAGCGAGGAAAGATGAGTTGGAAAATAAAAGAAAAAACAAAAATAGATGAGAGAGCAAAAAAGAGAAAGAGAGAATGTGCATGCACGCACACACACACACACTCACTGTCATTTATTGATTTGTCCACATACACACATACACACACACACACACACACACACTCTGTCATTTATTGATTTGTCCACATACACACACACATACAGCAATGCATGGAACGTCTCCAGGTTCCTCATGTAATCACACTCTTCTTCTCCAGGTTCCGGGACTTATTCAATACTCAATTTCCACTATCTTTTATCCCATCGTATCCAACAGCATGAGATCGTGAGTTACACCAGTGATGCATTGTGGCTTTGGTTATGAATAGGATTACAATCCGGAGAGGAAACAATTACCAGCAAAAAGTGTGCACTATTTGTACTGTCCCACGAGCCAGTCACTCAGTCACACACACATCCCTATGGATAATTTCATATACTGATCCAGTCACCAGAGGACTAAACCCAGGACCTGAGATCCTGGAGCTGTGTGGCTGTGATAAAATGTGATTAAATACAGATATACATATTAATCGCAAAGAACCCATGGACCCATTAGCTTAGCATTAAGGGGTCTGTGGGATCTGTGGGGTCTGTGTGAGCATGTGTAAATGGCTGGCAACCTGTCAGATCTAAGAGTTGGGGACAGCGGGTACACAAAGCAATAGGCTTGGAATGCACAGGAGTGTTAGCATCTAAATGATGTGACCGGGGCCAGTGTGCACTTAGCCAAGCAGCTAACTTAGCAGATAAGAAAGGTTGAAAAATACACTGGCCTAATAGACTGTAAACAGTGCTCCTGAATAGTATCCTTTCACAATGCATCACAGACTGCACACCTGCTGCTGTAATGGATTGCTTTCCTTTCCCGGAAATGGACACCCATGATGCATTGAGTGTTCGTGTGTGTGTGTGTGTGTGTGTGTATGTGTGAGAGAGTGAGTGTACGTGCACACGCTTTTGTTTCAGTCTATTCTTGGGGACTAAATGCCTTCACGATAAGAAAACTAAAATACTCTGACATTTTGGAGACATTTGCCAGGGTCCCCATGAGGCATCTCTTTTTTTTTCACAAAATAAAGTTTTTAGTTGAAATGCTAGAAAAAAAAAACCTAAAGTTTGTGTGTGTGTGTGTGTGCGTGTGCGTGTGTGTGTGAGAGAGAGACAAGGAGTAACTTTAACTGAGAGCATCAGCATTTTCTTTCCCTCAATAACATTTCCATATTGCTTGGGCTCTGCAATCACTCACAGCAGCTTTCGATGTCTGTAATCAAATATATCCGCAATGGAGCTTCCATAATACTGCAAGGAAGCACAGATACATAAATATGAGATGTTTCAGCTATGCTAATAAAGGAATGGACTGATGAGCAGGGGCAAGCTAGGGCACACTGAGATGGAACAGACGAGAGACCAATCTCCATTTTACCTGATTTCCAGGTGACCCCATGGAGCTAAGGCCATACTCTCTTATGGGTTGGTGTAAAAAAATCTGCAGCATTACCTTCAGTCCCACGCTGTTCAGTTTTGGCCGGAGGTGGATTTCGAGGGGCTAATTCAACAGCCGTGATTAGGCCTGGGCTTAGAGGCCAGTTGGCCGGCAGGCATTAGGAGGGCTTCTAAGGCCTCATCTGTGCCTCTGAGGCATGAGGTTTGTTAATTATGAGGTGATTATGACTGTAAAGTGAGCCTGTGGACTAGGCTGGCTCCAGGCATGTAGAGACCACAGTTCGGGACACAAAGGACAGTGTTATTTGTACTGTACTCTAATGTACTGCATTATGTCTGTATTCTCATGGGCCATGTTCAGATTTGTGCCCTGTCCTCTATGTACCGCACCAGTGGGATATAATCTGGATCTTCCAGGCTTTCAAAGACAGCCTAATGATTTCTGCGAACATAAAAACAGGTCAGTAATATGCTCTCAGGACACATGTAAAGCCAGCCACCACATGCCACTAACACTATTGCACCGGACATTTCAACACTCTTGGAGGTAAACACTAAATACACAGTTTGCTATCAATACTCTCAAATCCAACTTGGAATCATGGTGAAAACTTACATATTTTACCAAAAGACCATTCTCAGTACTTGTAAATTGAGAACAAATGAGATGTGAATATCTGGCAACCCGAATAAAAAAGAACTTTGCCTAACCTTCATCTAACCCTAACTCTAAACCATAGCCTGAAGTTTAAACTGCAGAGTCTAGAAAGTCTCTATTTTCATAGTTCTATTCTGGATACATAACAGTGAGTTTGAGTGTATGTAGAGAAACAGCGCCACCAGTGGATGGGTGCTCACTTAGTGAACATACAATAACTACAAATGTATGTCCACAATGTAAAAATGACAGCATTTTATTAGGTAATGTTTTTAGTGGTTTGTTACATTTTCTGTGTGAAATCATGTTGTTCAAACTTTAGGGAAAAAATGTCTGTGTTGGTTAATAGCACTGTTCATCAGGTTCAGTTCCACCCATGTCTGATTTACTCTCAGCTATTCCACCACAAACTAAAAGCCAACTTTTTGTAAAATTCAGGAACATTTAAATATACCTTTCTTAATTGTTTTTCGATTAAATGATTACATTTCTGTGTAACTGTCAGTATAAATTAGGTGTCGCTAAGTATAATTATGTTTAGTATGTTACCGATGGGTGCAGCAGGTAGTGTCGCAGTCACACAGCTCCACAGGCCTGAAGGTTGTGGGTTCGATTCCCGCTCCGGGTGACTGTCTGTGAGGAGTTGGTGTGTTCTCTCTGTGTCTGTGTGGGTTTCCTCCGGGTGCTCCGGTTTCCTCCCACAATCCAAAAACACAGGTTGGTAGGTGGATTGGTGACTCAAAAGTGTCCGTAGGTGTGAATGTGTGAGTGTGTGTTGCCCTGTGAAGGACTGGCGCCCCCTCCAGGGTGTATTCCTGCCTTGTGCCCAATGATTCCAGGTAGGCTCTGGACCCACCACGACCCTGAACTGGATAAGGGTTACAGATAATGGATGAATGAATGTTACCGATGAGTACAGAAAATAAACTGAAAGTATACTCACTATATTTAATAAAAACAAAAGTACACTACACTTTAAATGTACAGAACGAGTGGGCTAGATGGATATAAATCATCCCAGTGCTGGGTGGTACAGCAGTGTAACTGTGGTTTCTGGAGTGTTTGGAGCGCCCATCATTATATATAATAATCATGCATTAATAGTATCTGACCTCACTATTTTGCAAGGCTAACTTCCATCAGATCCTCAAGTTACTGCAGCAAAGTAGAGACAAACTCTCTACTGATAATGTTTTAATTATGACTTCGACAAACTTCTGGCTCTGTAGTTTAACACTGCGTCATCTTCTCATCTTGTTTTTGTTCCTTTCAAAATGTATTATCTCTCCTTTGGGTTCCTTCCCAGTAACCTCTTACCTCAATTCTCCCTCTCCAGTTCACTAAATCTCTTTTCCTGCTTATTGTTACCGCATGCGTTTGTTTAGCATTCCGCTAATGTGCCATTTGAAGTGTTTGCCATCAAGCGCCCTAGCGTTAATTTATGTTTTGTAGCTGCCTGATTAGCCGTATAGATTAAAAACTCAGACGGCCGCCTGGATCCAAACCTCCGCAAGAAAGAGAAAGAGCTAGTTAAACGCTTAATTAAATATTCAGAGATAATAATTGCCCCTTTCCTCTTTTTTAATTGACACATCCTTTCTGTTATTACCATGGCAGGGAATTTAGGCGCGCTTTGTTTTTCGGGGGAAGGGCACGATATTCAAAGATGTCACTGGAGCAATCACGATGACGCCAAGGTGTGTGTTCTCGCTCTAATTAGCACTTTCAGTTGTGGATTGGGGGAAAGAAAAGCTTTTATTTTGTGTGTTATTAGATAGAAATAAAGGTGTTTTTCTATCTCTGATCAAATGGAGCAATCAGGGGCTGAGGCTAAATCTTTCATTGTTGGTCTTGTTCTATTTGTTGCATTCAAAGGAATGATGTTTTTTCAGATGAAGGAATAAAGGCCGAGACACAGCACATAGAAACCATGAGTTTTTAAAATATTACAAAAATGCACTCTCTGGCCAGAAGTTTGTGTACAGTGGCTTGTCCAACATTTCTGCTAAAACTCGTATTTATTGACTGTATTATAAGGGGTGTCCATAAATCTTTGGACATGCATCATATCCATTGTGATGAACGCTATTCATCAAGTCAATTGTAGCAACTCCAGTGTCATACCATATGTTATTGGTGTTATAATGTCTTTAATGTGAGAGGAGGGGAGATTAAAGAAGGCATTAAATCAGATAGAGTGTCTCTCAGGCTTAATTCATTTCTGCATGTTTTCAATACTAATGAGCGTGTGTCACCATCGTAATCACACTCATGCCTTCCACACTCTCAATTATTTCACTGTGGAATGCGCTCACAATAGAATTCCATTATGCTTCAATATCTCAGATGTACACTCTTGACAATGAAATGTACTCAAATGGTTCATGGCCAGAACAAATTGTTATATTGTGTATTATAGGAACCTTGTCCTATAATATGTGGAGTTAACTTCTAAATACCAGTGCAAAATGTATGCCCATTTTCAAAACCTAAGACTTAACTTGTTATTATTCATTCATTCATTATCTGTAAGCGCTTATCCAGTTCAGGGTCACGTTGGGTCCAGAGCCTACCTGGAATCACCGGGCGCAAGGTGGAAATACACCCTGGAGGGGGCGCCAGTCCTTCACAGGGCGACACACACACACACTTACACATTCACACCTACGGACACTTTTGAGTCGCCAATCCACCTACCAAAGTGTGTTTTTGGACTGTGGGAGGAAACCAGAGCACCCGGAGGAAACCCACGCAGACACAAAGAGAACACACCACACTCCTCACAGTAAGTCACCCAGAGGAAACCCACGCAGACACAGGGAGAACACACCACACTCCTCACAGACAGTCACCTGGAGGAAACCCACGCAGACACAGGGAGAACACACCACACTCCGCACAGACAGTCACCCAGAGGAAACCCACGTGGACACAGGGAGAACACACCACACTCCGCATAGACAGTCACCCGGAGCGGGACTCGAACCCACAACCTGGATGTCCCTGGAGCTGTGTGACTGCGACACTATCTGCTGCGCCACCGTGCCGCCATAATAATAATAATAATAATAATAATAATAATAATAATAATAATAATAATAATAATATTATTATTATTATTATTATTATTATTATTATTATTATTATTTAAAAATAATCCAACAATAATAATAACAAAACAAATATTTTTATAAAATGAAAAATAAACCAAAATGACAACACCCCCCGACCACCACCACCCCAAACCACCCCCCCACCCCTTGCAGTCCTCACAGAATCTCTACTCTAAATCCTTCCTGTGTGTATAGGAGCTATCACCACATTCTCCAATGATGTTCAATGGTTCCCTAAGGAATCAAAAATGGTTCTTTCACTGTAACATCACAAAGAACCCTACTCCATTTGAACAAATAGATTTAAAAAGACAATTAGTCATTTTCAGATTCTTTTTCGTCACATTTTTTTTCTTTTTTCTTTTAGCCGTGCCATTATTTTGACATTTACTGGCCTGGGTGCTTCAGGGATTCCGTGTTTAACTTACTTAAAATCATGGTCACCCCCATTTTCACAAAAATTGCTTGTCTTTTTACCATGGTAAATGACTTCTTGCTCTTAAAAAGTGTAGAAAACCTTAGCTTAAAATGACCAAAACAACTGAAAAACGTCCATCAAACCAGACCGCATTCAGGGGTTGCGGAACAATAGGTGGTGTTTACTGCAGCGGTCCAATGAGACCTGGGTGTGTTCAGGTAAGCACGAGGCTGCTAGGTTGTTTTTTTCTGTGCAGGAGCTCATTCCCCTGTGAGGGCTCAGTGCGGGGTAATGGAGGGACTGAATTATGGCCATTGCTCTGAAAGCCAAGCACCAGATGTCAGAAAGCCCCTCAAGCATGGCCTATCCAGCCCCCCTAGACAAAGTGGCTTAAAAAGTTTCACAGACAGCCCTTAGCAGCCTTGGATATATTTGTATGTTTTATTAATATGTAAGGATGCCAGCATTATGGGGTCCATATTGAATTCCAAGTGCACCCTTCTGCACACACACACAGACACACACCCCAACACAGCAGGGTGTGGAGGTATACGTTCCAGCCCGTCTCCTGGCTGCTGATCTAGAACTTTCTCAGCCCTCGGAGGGTCAAGCTTGTGATTTTTCGTCAGGTTGGGGCGGGCGGGGGGGAGGATACCTGGCCCCAAGCCCCATATTTGTCCCAGGTCCATTTCTCAGTCGCCCCACTGTGGTGAGAGGGGGTAATGGGGTGTGGAAGAGGAAGGAAATGCATCATGTCTCAGTGCTTTTCTGAAGGGGAAAATGAGACTTCTTCATCAGTTTCCAGCCTCGTGTCAGAGTTCTGCGGTGCAATGAAGCCCGTGAGCGGCGGCTAGCTGGCCACAACACAGCGGCCAGCAAAGACGCCAATTTGGAAAGGGGATCTGTGTGAGACTGAGGCTCGCCCAGAAATTCAGCCAAATTACCTGAGAATGACTGTCCACATGGACAGACTTCGGAAAGTCAAATTGTTGACTGTATAAATCAACTCAACAGAACGCGGTATTAATAACAAACAAATTTTCAATTTTTTTGTTCTGAAACTTCAGTATCAGCACAGCACTGAGAATGATCCACCACCCAAATTTGGGAGTCCTGACTAGTGAACAGTAAGGTGTATGCAGAGCAAAACGTGTACTAGTCTGTAATTGAAAAACCAGAAAGAGCTCCTATGTTGTCAGTGAAGCTGAGAGAATGGACTATGAGGTGGACAAGGTGGTTATTGTAATGTTATGGCTGATGGGTGTATGTCCACACTAGGTGCATTACTCACTGATTATAAAGTTTAATAAAAGAAGGATGAGGAACTACATGTTCCCTCCATCATCACATCACATCAGGCTCGACTATAATCACACAACTTTCACTTCACTTTACTGAAAAAAAAACTCCTACATGGCTGCAGCTTTAGAGATATGAAATTTTGTTCCATCAGCAGCAATTTACTGTACTTCACAAAGTCTGAGACCACCGTTCAGATATATTTTTCTTTTCAGTTAAAACATCCTTTAACCACAAGTTATTTCTTTGTCAGGAGATATTTCAAAAGAGATTAGATTAATACCACAACCCACTTGCATAGGAACAAGACGAGTAAATATTACAACTGAACAAAAAACGAAAATTTCCCTAAGTTTCTCTGTCAAAAGATACAGAGAGATTGGGGCATAAAACAAGCACCCCGATGACAAGTGTTATCACTTAACTAGCACAGCTAAAACATTCCTCTTTTCAGAGCAACTTCTAAGACTGAAATTTGATGTGGAATATGTTTGTGCAGAGATCTTTAAACTATAAATGCAAGCAAAATATATAATAAAGCCAAAAGATGGACTCTCCATCACTCGATCTTGTTCAACTGAAGATCATGGGTTCATTTTCCCTTTATTGAGAGCAGCTGTGGCCTTAAGGTTGGAGAGATGAGACCAGAGGGGGGCCTGTTCTATTCTCAGGACCAGCAGGAAAACATGAATCCATGGCTGAAGTGCCCTTGGGAGGCATGGTGGTGCAGCAGGTAGTGTCGCAGTCACACAGCTCCAGGGACCTGGAGGTTGTGGGTTCTAAAACCCACTCTGGGTAAATGTCTGTGAGGAGTTTGGTGTGTTCTCCGTGTGTCTGCATGGGTTTCCTCCAGGTGCTCCAGTTTCCTCCCACGATCCAAAAAGAAAACCACACGTTGGTAGGTTCATTGGTGACTCAAAAAGTGTCCGTAGTTGTGAGTGAATGTGTGTGTGTGTGTCGGCCTGTGAAGGACTGGCGCTTCAGGGTGTATTCCTGCCTTGCGCCCAATGATTCCAGGTAGGCTCCGGACCCACCGAGACCCTGAACTGGATAAGTGCTTACAGATAATAAATGAATGAAGTGCCTCTGAGCAAGGCACCTAAGCTCTAAGTCGTTCCCTGGGTGCTCCAATTTGTGCCCCTAGATTGTGTAAAGAATTGCTCACTAGTGTGTGTTTGTGGGTTAAATGCAGAAAAGCAATCTTCCTAAGGGGATCTGTAAAGGTGTTTTTTTTCCTTCTCCAATACTACAGTTAAAGCTGGAGTACGTAATTTTTTTAGAAACCATTATATGTAAGCATTTTTCTTCCAACTGGAAAAAAATCTGACTACCTTCAGGCCTTCTTTAAGGCCACTCCCCCAACAGGAGCAGCACTGCCTGACTACAGCTGGAGGAGTCCATGAGAGAGTGTTAGAAAAACAATACTTGCAAACAACACTTGCTTAAACCTAAAATTAAGACATCAGTGAATACACAAAGATTATGTGCAAGTCACAATTTGTCTAGTTGCTAGCTTAGTTAACAATAGCGTTGAATTAAAAATAGGCTATAAATAAATACAACACTGTGTCGAAAAGCCACAATCAGAAAACCACACCATTGTTCACTCTGGTTTGACTTCTTGCGTTTTCCAGCCTCTATTTGGTCAGCATTTTTTCTATTTCTGTCTTTTTTTCTTCTTTGTTTTTCAGCACAAGCTGTTGTAGGTTTCTGTGTAAGTTTCTCTGCCATTCCTGTGCAAGGTTTCAGCAATGTGTCCATGAAGACATGTGAAGTACTCGTACATGGGCAAATAAGTACACTTACAGACTGCAGAGCAGGCGGGACAGGCAAGTTCGGCCATCAATCTGTCTGAATGAAATGACTGGCTGGGTTTTAACAGTCCAGCAGCTGCCATAGATTATGATTTTCATTCTGTTTATTATCAGAGCATTTGATTTATTGCTTACTATTTCGATGCTTCCAAAAATCTTCTAAAATAAATTGCTTCTAAAATATATTTTTGTCGTTTTGATGATTAGAAATCAGGTTTATATATAAATATATATTGAAATACTTGTTCATATAATCCGTATTTGTCTCACTTTGTACAGGTAACAGTAATGATTACACACCACATCTTCTCTGTCTCTGTTCTCCTACACAGTTTAGTGCAGATAGCACATGTTGTGGTTAATGCGAGCCCTTAGCTGCATTGCGCTCAGGAGTTTTACTGCACCTTCTGCAGATAAAAATGACAGGGCCAGAAAGCGGGATTGTGTGTTGTAAAATATGAAACATGCTGTATCTCTGCGTCTCTCCTCTCGCCTCGCCTCGCCTGCCACTGAGTGATTAATTTGATTTCTGCCGGCTAAACCTTCCGCAGTGCCTCTTTGTACCCATGCAAAATTCATCACTCCAGAATTGATAGGGAACGCTCCTTCATACCTTATCATGTCCACAAGGTTGTTGTTGGGGTTGTTTTTTTTTTTTTTTCCATCCCTTTCCTTCATATATACAAGTCCAGATGTATATGGACAGTGACAGAATTTTAATAGTTTAGACTCTATACAACACCAGAGACTCACAAAGAAAACAAGATATTACTGAAGTGTAGACGTTCAGCTCTAATTCAATGGATTTAATAAAAATCATTTTGTTACAATTAGAGCCATTTTTGCACAGTCTCTGCATTTTCACAGGCTTAGTGTTTATTGGACAACTGAGGGAAAGCTGTGTCTTAGCCAAGTTTGGTCTGTTCCCTCATTATTTCATGACAGAAAAAGAGATAAAATATCTGGATTTGATTCCAAGTGTTGAATTTGCATTTGGTAGCTATTCATTGGAACATCCATCATGCAGTTTGCAGTCAAGAACATTTGAGGAGGTGGGCATATAAATTGTCAAAGTCTATACAAATAAGAGTTGTATTCAGGAATGTAAATACAGAGGGTTCACCTCAAGGTACAAACCACAGCTCACGCTCAAGAACAGAAAGGCCAGAGTAAATTTTGATTTAAAAAGAATGAATACATAAATAAACTAATTTATATATATATAAACAAACAATTAAAACCCTGCCTTGCTCTGGGATAAGATTTATATAAAAATACAAGTTACCTTCTACTAGAGTGATGGAAAACTTATCTAATATAAGTTATGTAGAAGGAAAAGAAAGCACTAACGAGCCAAAGCATAAAACATAACATCTGTCAAACATGGCAGAATCAGTGTTATGGCATGGGCATGTACGGCTCCCAGTGGAACTGGCTGACTGGTGTTTATAGATGATGTTTATGCTGACAGCAGTAGCAGGATATATTCTGAAATAAGAGTTCATTCTGATTCGATTCAGTCAAATGCTGTGAAACAGACTAGGTGGCACTTCACAGTACAGATGGATAATGAGTCACAATCTACCATGAAGGGATACAAAGTACAAACTATAGATCGGTTAAAAACAATGTCACAATTTGCTGTGGTTAATCACCATTGCTTTTCTTAAAACTCAAGCTTTTTGTTTCAATGTAAAATAAGGAATCAGTGTAAGATCAATCTAGGGTGACCAGACGTCCTCTTTTTCCCGGACATGTCCTCTTTTTTAGACCGGATGGAATTTCACAAACGTCCGGGATATTGTTTCTCTAAAGCTTACATCGAACTTCGAGAAGCGTTTCGTTAACAAACTAGTCCCGCTCTCCTCTACTCTGATTGGTTCGCTTGAGTGAGAAGGGGGCGTGGTGAAATAGCCTAAAATCTTCTGATTGGACGTTCTGATTGTAGAGCTACCGTTATTGGTCGATAACCTTCTCTGTAAACGTTTAATTGGTCAGTCTGCACGTCAGTAGACGTGTCCTCTTTTTCCATCTCACATCTGGTCACCCTCTTTTTGTTTAAAAATGTAATCACAACAATAAAGTTAAAATGTTAGTAGATCCTTGCATTTTGGCAAGAGGGATAAATGTGTAGTGTGATATGTATGACAAACTGGCTTGTAGTTTTGATTATTTTATTTTTTTTGAATCACTGTTTTCTGAGTAGAAATTTAAAGAAGCATTGGACACAGAAGCTTAAATAGGGAAAATGAATGTAGTTGAATGTAGTAATCTTGTGTGTGTGGAAAGGCAAGAGTGGGAGTTTGTATACGATGCTTAATTCTTATTGAAGCATTTAATCTATCTTGTGAACTCAACAGTAGCGGGTGTGTTTACATTGCTAAATAAAACCTAGGCTCTGTAAAAAGAGTGAAACAATTAATTAGCATTAAAACCAATAAACAAACAAATAACATGTTCAATTTGACAGCACTAGTAATAATGTTTGTAAAGAAAGCCGTGATTAACAAACTACATGATAAAGCAGGGGAATGCATTAATTCCATTCTAGCTCATAAAAGACAAGCTCTTTTCTGGATGCGTCTCCAGTAAACAGTAAGTTAAAATGTTAACGTTCTTACGGTCTAACAGTCAAATCTGCTAATCATTTATACTTCGGGTCCATCTGACCCCACAGTTTAAACCTCTATGAAAGGATTATAATTAAAATGGCTATATAAGATTATTTGATAGATATATTATGTTTAATTTCCATCCATCCATCCATTTTCTACCGCTTATCTGGGTCTGGGTCACGGAGGAAGCAGTCCGAGTAAAGAAACCCAGACCTCCCTCTCCCCAGCCACTGCTTCCAGCTCCTCCGGGGGAATACTGAGGCTTTCCCAGGACAGTCGAGACATGTAATCTCTCCAGCGTGTTCTTGGCCTGCCCCGGGGCCTCCTCCCCGTTGGACATGCCCGGAACACCTCACCAGGAAGGCGTCCAGGAGGCATCCGGACCAGATGCCCGAACCACCTCAACTGGCTCCTCTCGATGTGGAGGAGCAGTGACTCCACTCCGAGTCTCTCCCGGATGTCAGAGCTCCTAACCCTGTCTCTAAGGGAGAGTCCAGACACCCTGCGGAGAAAACTCATTTCAGCCGCTTGTACCCGCGATCTCGTTCTTTCGGTCACTACCCAAAGCTCGTGACCATAGGTGAGGGTTGGGACGTAGATTGAACGGTAAATTGAGAGCTTTCTCTCTTCACCACAATGGACCAGTACAGAGCCCACATTACTGCTGACGCTGCACCGATCCGCCTGTCAATCTCACACTCCATCTTTCCCTCACTCATGAACAAGACCCCGAGGTATTTCAACTCCTCCACTTGAGGCAGGATCTCACTTCCAACCCGGAGAGAGCACTACACCCTTTTCTGACTGAGTACCATGGACTCGGATTTGGAGGGACTGATCCTCATCCCTACCGCTTCACACTCGGCTGCAAACTGGTCCAGCTGGAGGTCCCGGCTCGATGAAGCCAACAAGACCACATCATCCGCAAAAAGCAGACATGGAATCCTGAGACCACCAAACCAGACACCTTCCGCCACTTGGCTACGCCGAGAAATTCTGTCCACAAAAATTATGAACAGAACCGGTGACAACAGGCAGCCCTGACGGAGTCCAACTTACTGCCAGCCATATGAACCAGACTCCTGCTCTGTTTATATAGGGACTGGATAGCTCATAGCAAAGAGCCCAGTACCCCATACTCCCAGAGCACCCCCCACAGAATACACCGAGGGACACGGTCGAATGCCTTCTCCAGATCCACAAAACACATGTAGACTGGTTAAGCAAACTCCCACACACCCTCAAGGATCCTAGCGAGGGTAAAGAGCTGGTTCTGTGTTCCATGACCGGGGTGGAATCGGCATTGTTCCTCCTGGATCCGAGGTTCAACTATCAGTCGGTCTCTCTTCTCCAGTACCCCCGCATAGACCTTACCGGGGAGGCTAAGGAGTGTGATCCCCCTATAGTTGGAACACACCCTCCGATCCCCTTTCTTAACTTGGGGGTTATTTCAAAGAGCACCCGAATGTACACTTGCAAGCAGTTCTTTCCAGGTCTTCTCAGTCGTCCACATTCATGTGCCTCACCTCCAAGTTTGTCATCTCAAGTATTTCGCTTTATACTGATGGTGTTATGAAGAGCTCATGCAGTAATTTTATTTCTTAAGTGACTGACAGTGTATTTGTTCAGGTCTGGAACCATTCTGATGACATTAGCAGCTCTAAGTCTACACTGTCTTTCAAGTGAGGAGAGGAGCTTCAATAAACTTTCCATTTTTGGAAGTTAACATGTCAGTTGGTGGTTGATAGACAGGAGGGCCAACACCAATGGCCTCATTTTCATCAGAGGAGCATGACTCATAAGCAGGGTCCTGTTCAACAGTATCTTCTGTCTCAGACAAATTCTCCTCAGTGTCACTTTCACTGTCTAAAGAGCTGTGACAAAACCTCATTGAGAGAAAAGCTCTGCTTGGAGGTCATTTTAAATTGAGAGACAGCACTATCAATGTGTAAACTATAAATGTCCCCCCCAGGAACCATATTTCAACTAACCCCTTGGGGAGAAAAAAATCAAAGTTCTCCCCCATGTTGTGCGAGACATCAGTGGGTGTCACACTACTATTTATTTTAGGTTATGGTCCTAAAGCAGAGGAAAATACTTTATAGATTATAAAACTGCAGGTTATAGTGAACACAGGATTATCCAATAGAAATAAAAACATGTCAGATATTGTTATCTCTGGTATGTTTTCACAGCCAAAATGTGGGTTCAAACTCATCCCAATGAACACTGATGCATTTAAAATGAGTATAGGACACTCAGAACATATAATCACATTAATTTTATGATTAGTCTATTATTCCAATAAAATCAGGATGAGAAGACATTAAAATATGAGGGTTAAAAATGGTTTGTGGAGCATTTCACAATGTTCATTCATTCCTTCATTTTCTGTAACAGCTTCATCCTGTTCAAGGTCATGATGAGCCTGGAGTACTTGGAATTAGAGCTGGACGATATGGGAAAAATTTCTATCACAATATATTCCTTAATTTTGGTTAATACAATTCCAATGTTGAAATGAACAATACAAAAAACACAGAAAAATGGCCAAGAACTGAAGACAACATGACATCACCATCAAACAAAAACCTCTTGTCAATAAATATTAACTTTTAGGGTTAGGGTTAGGGTTAGGGTAACCCTAAATTTTAAATTGACTAAAATGAACTGATGGCAGCACCCTGTAATGAATGTCTGTCAGTGATAGATTCTGTAAATTAAACGTACTGAAATATTGAAAATGTGTTTAAAAATCATACCATTGTTATTGAAACATTTTATATTGCGATATACATTTTAAACAGCACTATTCTCCAGCCCTACTTGGAATCATGTGGCACATGGGCAGAACCCACTCAGGGCATGGCAACAATCCACCTTAGGGAATCCTACACAATTTTACAAAGCCAATCAACCTACCAACATGTCTTTATGGAGTGTAAGAGGAAAATGGCGTACCTGGAAGAAACACATGTAGACACAGGGAGAACACAGCAAACTACTCACAGACAGTGAGAGTGACTAGTCAGAGTCTGAACCCAGGCCCCTGGAGCTGATGATCTATTTTGCCCATGCTCCCCATTTCACAATGTATCAATTTTCAAATTGCTCCAATATGGAATGTAATGCAGGAATCAATTTCAGAATCAATGAATGTATATTTTACAATAATTCATTCATTCATTCATTCATTCATTCATTCATTCATTGCCTATAACTGCTTATCTAGTTCAGGGTGGTGGTGGGTCCAGAGCCTACCTGGAAAAATTGGGCGCAAGGCGGGAATGCACCCTGGAGGGGCGCCAGTCCTTCACAGGGCAACACACACAGACACACACACACACATTCACTCACACACTCACACCTACGGACACTTTTGAGTCGCCAATCCACCTACCAACATGTGTTTTTGGACTGTGGGAGGAAACCGGAGCACCCGGAGGAAACCCACGCAGACACAGGGAGAACACACCACACTCCTCACAGACAGTCACCTGGAGGAAACCCACGCAGACACAGGGAGAACACACCAACTCCTCACAGACAGTCACCCGGAGGAAACCCACGCAGACACAGGGAGAACACACCAACTCCTCACAGACAGTCACCCGGAGGAAACCCACGCGGACACAGGGAGAACACACCAACTCCTCACAGACAGTCACCCGGAGCAGGAATCAAACCCACAACCTCCAGGCCCCTGGAGCTGTGTGACTGCGACACTACCTGCTGCACCACCGTGCCGCCCTATTTTACAATAATTTAGTTTAATAAAATAAAATAAAATAAAACACAGCTACCCTGAACTGGATAAGCGGTTACAGATAACGAATGAATGAATAATTAAAATAAAATAAATTGATGCTGAACTTTAAACATGTTACATACTCATTGGGTACTTTAATTGGCCAATCACTGCCTACTGTTTTTATTTGCAATCTATGTTCGGTCCCATACAATCTATCATATACCAGGCTCATATATTCATATACAGCCCATATTCTGTTATTATTATTTACCTTTTGTTGTTGTGGTGTCACAGACTATTATGCAGCCATGTAGCTAGGCTCTTTTTCATCCGTTGCTGCTGTCCTCCTCCCTGCAGACGCCAGGCAGAATGCCATGGCACTTTCATTTTAATAGGCTACATATCAAAAAGGACCTGTGCAAGCTTGGGAAAGTGAGAGCAACTGGAGATAGCCAGACAAACGGCTGTCGGGGCAGTGGAGCTCGAGACCGGGCGCAGATGAAGGCCTCCCTCCCCCACAGGCCACTTCAGGTTGTGCTGTTGTTTCTCTCCTGTTTACGCAGCGCTGCGAGTGTGCGAAGCTTTAAGTGTTTCATGAGAGCATGATAAGTGCTCCGGGGGAGAGAGATTTCAGTGAGGTTTATGCCTGGAGAGGGAGTCTACCTGGCAGCTGAGCTTCAGGAACCCAGAAGGCACAGAGAAACAAAGATTAAATTCTGAAAAGTGTTAGTTCCGACCACACAATCTGATTAGCTAAAGAGCATAGTACTTGGGTGGATATTTGTGAAAACAGCATGATTTTAGCACTGTCGCTAGGCAACAACTCTCATTTATGCTGCAGCTAACACTACTATTACTTCTATCAAGTACTTTCACCACACAGAAACACAACATGGAAATATACTTATACAGTCAACGATCACTGGATTAGGAACACCTACACTGTGTCTACACTTATTGTCTATTTTATCAGCACCACTAACCATAGAGGAGCACTTTGTAGTTTTACAATTACAGATTGTAGTCCGCATGTTTCTCTGCAACCCCCTCCAGGGTGTATTCCCGCCTTGCGCCCGATGATTCCAGGTAGGCTCTGGACCCCCCGCAACCCTAAATTGGATAAGCGGTTACAGATAATGGATGGATGGATGTTTCTCTGCATACTTTCTTATCCCCATTTCACCCTGCTCTCCAATGGTAAGGACCCCCACAGGACCTCATTCTCAACTCAGCAGTGACACTGCAGTGATTTAAGAGCAGGGCTTTAAGAGCCTCCCCCCGACAACAAGCACCTGAGCTTCTTATTTTAGTCCATGTGTAGAAGTTTGTACACACATAGAGCAATGTGCAAAAGTCAGAGGCCACACAGCTTTTACATTCCTCTCAAAATATTAACAAGCTTTATACCAAAGCAACGTTCATTCATTCGTTATCTGTAACCGCTTATCCAATTCAGGGTCGCGGTGGAATCATTGGGCGCAAGGCGGGAATACACCCTGGAGGGGGCGCCAGTCCTTCACAGGGCAACACACACTCACACATTCACTCACACGGACACTTTTGAGTCGCCAATCCACCTACCAACGTGTGTTTTTGGGCTGTGGGAGGAAACCCATGCAGACACGGGGAGAACACACCAACTCCTCACAGACAATCACCCGGAGCGGGAATCGAACCCACAACCTCCAGGTCCCTGGAGCTGTGTGACTGCGACACCTACCTGCTGCGCCACCATGCCGCCCTGACACCCAAACAAATTTATATTAAATCAAGCTTTTTGAAATAGTGTGTTTTTCATCTAAACATCTGTAAAAGCGATTCCGAATAAAGCAAAAGTGCACTCAGATCTCTCCATCTCCATCCATCGTTTAGATGCCATCCCTGATCACAAGAGCCTACTTTTTACTGAAGTTTCTATGCAAAAGTATAGTGCATGGAAACATGACTCATTTCACATTTTTTTCTGCAGAAATATTTTCTTACACATAACATTTGCCAAGGTGTTGTAAAGAAACTCAGCAAATGTAATGACAATGGACAGGTCCACACGCTTGTTGGAGAACACTAACACTAACCGTCCAGATGCGTGATTCTAACTACTGAGGGCATTATCTAGAAGCTCGGCTAGCATTACATTACACAGTGTTTTGAATAGAGGGTGGGTCATCCTATCCACCCAGAGAGAACGAGGCCAATTATTCTCCCTTGGACTCTGGGCCTCAGATGGCGGAGGCATTACCAAGGATCAAACCGAGGATCTCCTACTAAAATGTCCAATACTATGATAATTGGGCCACTCAGGAGCCTCTTGTTGTTCACAAATTGCTGTAGAAAACCTTCTGATAGATTCTGTTAGAGATTTTCCAATTTCAGTGTATAATTTATTATGGAATGAAATGACAACTAGTACCACAGTCAGTGGGTGCAAAGTTGAAGAGTAGTTTATGTGCACACTCCTGCATGTATATGCAAGTGTCCCCATGTCTATGGCCACTTCAGTGCCAATCACTCTCAACATCACTTTCTTCACACTGTGCTTTGAACAGCGGGCAGGCTTTATCAGATGGGTTTCTCCTCTGGGCTCTCTCTGTGGTTTCATACGAAAATGAAATGACAGGTGCCAAAATCATCTGGGTCATTTTGTGATGATTGATTTATTATCGGCCCTGAGCCGCTTTTCTCCCCCCCTCCTCTCTGGGCAGATTTTGAGGAGAGAAGCAGTGAGATAGCATGGCGTAGAGAGGTCAGATATGAAGCACGGCTCATGCGGCGTAATGGAGATGAATTATTTTGGGTTATATGGAGAATTGCTTTTCATCCCCACTGATTGAATTCAAGGCAGGGGGATATTGATCAAAGCAACCATCTAGAAATGTCCCTCCCCTTCTTTTTCTCTCTCTTTCTCTTCGCTCCCCTCTTTTCTCACTATGAAACACAATTGACCTGTTTAATTGAAATCAGATCACTGACCTACAACAAAATCTAGGGAATACATACAGTTCTGGGTTGACTTACAGCGCTGTTAAAGGTCAGGAGCAATCACTTTCGTTGTAATAGGTGGTTATTTATAGATAGTTTACCATGAAGGTGTCCAGTGGCCGTTCATAAGGAGGTATGTTGTGATCTTCCAGCCTTTAAATGAGTTGTACCAATAGAAAAACCAGCTTTGGAACTCTCTGTGGAGTAATGGAGCGCCATAAGCCAGAAACAGCTGATGTTGCTTTTGTGAAACAAAACTAATCATTCAGCACCATAAACTGCCAGTGGCTAGATGGCATCAGATCTTCATAGATACTTTGCAACATCTTGCATAAAGCCTCTTAAAAACAGTAGGAGTAGGACAAAAAAAGGACTAACTGCCTATTAATACCCTTAATTTCAGAAGAAATCATGCAATTAAATGCCACAGAAATTCATTTAACAACATGCTATGTTCTTAATAATATATTTATACATGCAATTACTTTTCAACAGTACATCAGAATAAAATGAACTGGTGACTTCTAACGGTTAAAAACAGTGCATTGAGTTTTCACTGTCAGAGTCAAGCGTCATCACTTTGGTTTATGGAGAATTTGTATGAAAGCCTTTTAATGCAGATTGACTTTGCGATGGGGCCTGATGGTCTGATATGAGGAGTGTGTGTGTGTGTGTGTGTGTGTGTGTTTATGTGTCAGTCATACTGCATTGCACAAGAGTGTAATGGATCTGTCTTCTGTCTGCCCGACTCATCGTATTAATATATTCATACCCTGGCTTCTCAGGTAGAGGTTGATAGACAATGAGGCGAGGCAAAGCAAGAGAGAGACAGAGAGAGAGAGAGAGAGAGAGAGAGAGAGAGAGTGAGTGAGAGAGAGAGAGAGAGAGAGAGAGAGAGAGAGAGAGGAAAAGAAGAAAGAAGCTGCTATTTTGTCCAATCCTACCTGTCTCCATGGTGAAAAGCAGGGTCTCATATATAAGTGTCTTATTTATTTTTTAAATAAGTTAATGTACTTTTCAAATAAAGGATCTTAATCTGTGTTTAAAAATGTTTTTGTAAACAGAATATACCATAATCAGCAAGTCAAGTGTAAACAAAAAAGTCAAGTGCAAAACCTAAAAATGAAATGATGTACAGAAAGATAGAAAGGCATTAGGAATGTATAAAAATAAGTTGAAACACAGTTGCAGCAGTGATTACCAAATGTAAGAGGATTCACACTACCAGTATCTAAAGGCCAGTTAGCCATATTCATTCATTCATTATCTGTAAGCGCTTATCCAGTTCAGGGTCGCGGTGGGTCCAGAGCCTACCTGGAATCATTGGGCGCAAGGCAGGAATACACCCTGGAGGGGGTGCCAGTCCTTCACAGGGCAACACACACACTCACTGACACTTTGGAGTCACCAATCCACCTACCAACATGTGTTTTTGGACTGTGGGAGGAAACCGGAGCACCCGGAGGAAACCCACGCGGACACGGGGAGAACACACCAACTCCTCACAGACAGTCACCCGGAGCGGGAATCGAACCCACAACCTCCAGGTCCCTGGAGCTGTGTGACTGCGACACTACCTGCTGCGCCACCGTGCCGCCCTATCCATATTCAGTAGAGCTAAAAGCATAGTTAAAAGGGGGAGTTTGAATCAAGTAACAGTGCTAGTTTAAATGTTTAAGAGTGGATGTGTAAATCCATGAGAGTAAACTTCCTTTGTAATTTCGTAACTTCCTTTGTAATTTTGCTCTGGCTGAAACACTCTGTCTGACTAAAAGGTACACTGCAAAAAATTTCTTGTAAATTTTACAGTAAAATACTGGCAGCAGAGTTCCCAGGCATTTACCGTATTTTTACAGGAACACTACTGTATTTCAAATTTACAGCATATTACTGTAATTGAATAATACAATAATTCACAGTAAATACTGCGATTTACAATAGAATACTGTAGCAGACTTGCTGTAAATTTACAGCAATTTTTTACAGTGTATGTTTTCCTCAGATCTCTTTTGAGTCTTGTGTAAGCTGGTCTTCGTTGAAAAAAATATTAACAGAATTCAAAATCACCTCTCCTTCATCACTAGTGACTCACCTAGAGCTCTTTCCAGTTTGTAGACACAGATGTGTCAAAGAGTAAAATACACCAGCATGACCTAAAGACGTGAACCACTGTTAAGCTTCAAGAGCAGAAAGGCCGGGTCAAGTTTACCAGAAAGTACAGAAAATAGTCTTTTGGGTTCAGAGAATGTCTCAGATGAGAGGACGATGAACTTGTAAAAGTGAGAGACTCAAGAAGGTATGAAGAAAAACAGGAAACAAATCCAGACTCATACCACCTCAAGTGTGAAACATTGCACCATGGGCATGTACAGCTGCCAGTAAAACCTATGTCTTTATTGGGGATCTGACTGACAGCGGTAGGATGAACTCTGAAGTGAAAGAAGCATCTTAACTGCTCAGATACGACCCAGCGCCTCAAATCTTGGTAAGTGTTTCTTTAACCTTGACATAAGACAATGACCTGAAACCCATTGTTCAAGCAGTTATGGATTTATTCAAGGCCAAACAGTGGAATGTTCTTGAGAGCTCATGTCTGCAACCCCTCGTGAACTCAGTAAGTGCTTTTCACTTACTGAAGCAGGAAGGCAAAATATCCCAAAACAGGCAGGAACTGAAAAGCTATTTTGATGGGTCATACACTTCAGGCAGATTATCAGTTGCACTGAATCTGCAAAAGCATGACAGTTTCGCATAGGATTATATTAATTTGTTCTGCTAGTTTTTGTCCTGTTTCAGGTCATATAATGTATGCAAGGACTTTTACTGTTTGGGATTTTTCAGCAACTGAATACAATCTGAGGCAGGCATGTGATGATTTAGACATGCAGTTTGTACAATGCTAAATCACAGTCATTAGATCCCATTACTTTATTAGCATTGCAGCTCCAGTGCAAACTAAAGAACACCAAACCATGACAATATCCTTACCATATCCACGTCAGACTGTCCTCGCTAATTTTGGAGCCCAGTTCCGGTTTGTGTTTCCATCTGTGATCAGGACATGGCTATAGAATTACAGCCAAGTTGGGACACTAAACAAATTGTGAATAAAAACTGAATGCAATGATGTGGAGATGCCAACATCTAATATTTTATTCAGAATAGAACACAAATCACAGATTAAAAGTTTAAACTGAGAAAATGTATCATTTTAAGGGAAAAATATGTTGTTTCAAAATTTCATGGCGTCAACAAATCCCAAAAAAGTTGGGACAAGGCCATTTTTTACCACTGTGTGGCATCCCCCCTTCTTCTTACAACACTCAACAGACATCTAGGGACAGAGGAAACCAGTTTCTCAAGTTTAGAATTAGGAATGCTTTCCCATTCATGTCTAATACAGGCCTCTAACTGTTCAATCGTCTTGGGCCTTCTTTGTCGCACCTTCCTCTTTATGATGCACCACATGTTCTCTATAGGTGAAAGATCTGGACTGCAGGCTGGCCATTTCAGTACCCGGATCCTTCTCCTACGTAGCCATGATGTTGTGATTGCTGCAGAATGTAGTCTGACATTATCTTGTTGAAAAATGCAGGGTCTTCCCTGAAAGAGATGACGTCTAGATGGGAGCATATGTTGTTCTAGAACCTGAACATAGTTCTCTGCGTTAATGGTGCCTTTCCAGACATGCAAGCTGCCCATGCCACAAGCACTCATGCAACCCCATACCATCAGTGATGCAGGCTTCTGAACGGAGCGTTGATAACAACTTGGGTTATCCTTGTCCTCTCTGGTCCGGATGACATGGCGTCCCAGTGTTCCATAAAGAACTTCAAATCGTGACTCATCTGACCACAGAACAGTCATCCATTTTGCCACACTCCATTTTAAAAGACCCCTGGCCCAGTGCAAACATCTGAGCTTGTGGAGCTTGCTTAGAAATCGCTTCCTCTTTGCACTGTAGAGTTTCAGCTGGCAACGGCGGATGGCACGGTGGATTGTGTTCACTGATAATGCTTTCTGGAAGTATTCCTGAGACCATTCTGTTATTTCCTTGACAGTGGCATTCCTGTTTGAGGTGCAGTGACGTTTAAGGGCCCGGAGATCACGAGCATCCAGTAGAGCCTTGACCCTTACGCACAGCAATTGTTCCAGATTTTCTGAATCTTTTGATGATGTTATGCACGGTTTATGATGATAACTTAAAAAGTCTTTGCTATTTTACGCTGGGTAACACCATTCTGGTATTGCTGCACTATCTTTCTGCGCAACAATGGTGGAATTGGTGATCCGCTTACCATCTTGGCTTCAGAGAGACACTGACATTCTGTGAAGCTCTTTTTATACCCAATCATGTTGTCAATTGACCTAATTAGTGTTAACTGGTCTTCCAGCTATTCGTTATATGCTCAATTTCCTTTTTCCAGCCACTTATTGCTACTTGTCCCAACTTTTTTGGGATTTGTTGACACTGTGAAATTTTGAATCAACATATTTTTCCTTTAAAATGTTACATTTACTCAGATTAAACTTTTGATCTGTTATCTATGTTCTATTACGAATAAAATATTGACATTTGCCATCTCCACATCATTGCATTCAGTTTTTATTGACAATTTGTTTAGTGTCCCAACTTTTTTGGAATCCAGTTTGTACTATAGGCAGATTTAGGCAGGGGTGACATGGACAGTTTTGTATTAAAACCAGAAGAAAGGAAACAGGAAACAACTACTTATCTGATTTTTATTTTGAAATGGAAAGCTACCATTTTCTATGAGGTTAATTTTGTGCCAAAATGACAAAAGAATTAAATCTGCAAGTCCTACTGAAAAAAATATATGTTGTGAATGCAAAATAGAAAAAGATACACCTTAAACCTCCATTGATCAACTGAGATCAACAGGTGCTCTGAAAGCTTGTCTACAACTTAAAGCAAACCTTGCACACATGATCTACCTAAATTAATGCAGTGGCCTTAAATAGGGGCGATAAAAAAATATATTCAATATCTACAAATCATTCAACTTTTAATTATATTATATATATATATAACTTTTTAATGTAAAAAACGTTAATGTAATGTTTCAACTTTTTAATGTAAAAATTCTGAATACCTGCTGCTGTATATGTGAAGCAGTTTGTTCTGAAAGATGTGGGTAATTGTGGATTGGGCTCTGACACAGCCTTCTTCAAAACTTTCAGCCATTGTGATGCTGTTAGTCGCCTGCATTGCCCTATCTTTTATGGGTGTACTGCACCTTTTGTACGTGTAGCATTTATTGCCTGAGGACATGCACAACTGACATATCACACTGGATACACAAGGCGGCTATCATGCGTATGCAAACGCATAGCAAACAGCAAGTACAGGGTGGGCCATTTATATTGATACACCTTAATAAAATGGGAATGGTTGGTGATGTTAACTTCCTGTTTGTGGCACATTAGTATATGGGAGGGGGGAAACTTTTCAAGATGGGTGGTGACCATGGTGGCCATTTGGATCCAACTTTTGTTTTTTCAATGGGAAGAGGGTCATGTAACACATCAAACTTATTGGGAATTTCACAAGAAAAACAATGGTGTGCTTGGTTTTAACGTAACTTTATTCTTTCATGTATCTGACCACTTATAAAATAGAAACCCGGGAACACTCGAAGCCTGTGCTAGCATTTCTCCTGTGGTGTTGCTATCAGTGTGTGAAGAGTGGGAGAAGAGAGTTGCATTGACAACCCAGCACAATGGGCAGTACTTTGAACACATTTTATAAGTGGTCAGAAACTTGTAAATAACTCATGAGCCACACACACCAAGCACACCATGTTTGATGTGCCACATGACCCTCTTCCCATTGAAAAAACAAAAGTTGGATCCAAAATAGCCTACTTCCAAATGGCCACCATGGTCACCACCCATCTTGAAAAGTTTTCCCCCTCCCATATACTAATGTGCCACAAACAGGAAGTTGATATCACCAACCATTTCCATTTTATTAAGGTGTATCCATATAAATGGCCCACCCTGTATTTCTCCAGCCAAAGGGGATTCAAGGTGAACACCTACTTCTAACACCTGCCCATAGATGAAAGTATGTCCAAACTCAGAAGCAAACAAATGAAACATTTGAGAGAATCTAGAAGCAAGAAAAATTAAACAAGAAAACTTCAAGAAAAATCAAGAATGGCTCTGAAACTATAATCTGAAATCAATTTACACAACTCAGAAAGAGTACAATGTTATACAGCATTATCGTCCACTATGTTTTTGTTTGTTTGTTTGTTTGTTTTTCCAAATAAACCTAATCAAAATTACAGTGGGCAAAATGGGTCCCACAATGTTTTTACAAGCTAAAACCACCACTGGAGACATGCACAGTGCAATGTAATTGAGAAACCCATTAGTGAATCCCTATATTTGAAGGAGTTCCGAAACATGATTGAGTGTACATATGTGAGTGAGTGAGAAAGTGAGGTAAAAGCCTGTTCCTTGGGGTTCCTTTTTAAAGGGATGCTATTATAAGGAACTGGTCCCATTTGCTGGATTAATATCCATTGTTCTGGATGAGGGTTTAGGATATATACTCAAACATTGCTATGTAGATTGGATGGCATTCAGCCACAAGAACAGAACAACTACAGTTTCTTCTAGTGATGATGGATATTTTAGATTTGTATTCATGTTTTTGAGTGTCTTCAGACCAGGGTTCACTTGTATAATGAATGTTCTTGTGTGCACTCTTCTGACTGTGCGCTGGGCATTGAAGGCTTTATTTATATCTAATGTGCAACCTCACTCTCCACTGGTCAAAGCTATTATATTCTCCTTTTCTCCCTATTCACAAGACAACGAAGGAGCCCTTTAGATTTTATTAATCCCTCTCCTCTTGTCCGTATGAAAAGTATTTTGAATGTGGCTGTTGGTCTGTGTGTGTTTGTCCCTTTGCAGCAGAGGATTAGAGCTTATTAGGTGCAGCCTTGGTTTAATGAGGTTCATTTTTTAGAACATGAAGGACAGTATAATGGACAGTGAAGAGCCCAATCCATCTCCCTCTCTCCCTATTTACTTTCTTTGACTCTCCCTCTCTCTCTCTCCACATCATGTCATTTGTTTCTTCTTCCTACATTTAGCACACTAATTAATATAAAATATTGGTCCCCGAGCAGAGGAACATATTATACCAGTCATTGACTGGCCATTCATTCTGGTCCAGTGAACTGACCTGAGATCAGAGTTAATGCAGGCTCATGACCGTGGAGCTGACCATCCACATGCAGTCGGCATTCAGAGTGTGTCTCTGGTGCAGCCACCTTCATAATCATCATCGCTTTCCCCTATCCACCGTCTGCATGCAAATTTCTCCACCAGTCTCATTGCTGCCTCATCAGGCAGCCATACATACGCACAGGCACTTCTAATTGTGTTAGCCGTGTAGATTAGCAATTATTTAAATGTGCTATTTTTTGCACTTTTCTAGGTCCAGATCATGAATTCAGGCAATTATTTGTTGTTTATTTCCTCTTTACGCTATATCAGCTCAGTGAGGCACAGAGAGAGAGAGAGAGAGAGAGAGAGAGAGAGAGAGAGAGAGAGAGAGAGAGAGAGAGAGAGAGAGAGAGAGAGAGAGACTGAATGAGCAATAGAGCTAGAGTAAAATAGATACAAAAAGAAAGAAAGAGAAAATAGGAGTGATCCAGCATGAGCAATGGGAGTGGGAATGAAGAGACAGAGCAGGGGAGAGAAAGAGAGAGAGAGAGAGAGAGAGAGAGAGAGAGAGTCAAAGGAAGAGAGAGAAATAGAAAGAGCAACAAAGAGAAAGATTAAGAGACAGAGAGGATGATACTCACTGATAAAGTAAAAGCAAGGGAGACAGAGAAAATTGAGAGAAGAAAAAAGAGAACAAGGGACAGAAGGGTAATAGAGAGAAGGGGGTAATAGAGAGAGAGAGAGACAAGGATCAGAGAGACAGCAGCATCGAGAAAGATTAATAGAAACAGAGGGATCTGAGGAAGACAGAAAGTGATGGGAAAAAGAGAAACAGAAATTGAAAGAGAGAGAGAGAGAGAGAGTGCTACTGGAGGTGGAGGAGTGTATGAATGTGCCAGTGTAGTTGGAAGTGAGTCAGGGGCAAGTGCCAGCTCAGACTGAGACTGAGGCACATGGCACAACGAGGCGCTACGGGGGGAAGAGGAGCAGAGAAAAAGAGCGAGAGGGGGACAGACAGAAGAGGGAGCAGGTGCTTATCTTCCTTGGGGATGAATAAATGAGCAAATGAACAAGGGGGAGGAATAGAAGAGTAGAGATGCAAGGCAGAGTCAAACTGAGGAACACCACTGAAGTAGCGTTAACTTCCACTTCACTGTCTGCTTTCTCTGCACCATGTTCAAGATTTTAATAAAAAATACATTCATTCATTCATTCGTTCACTCATTGTCTGTAAGCACTTCAGGGTCCAGTTCAGGGTCACGATGGGAGCGGAAGGTGGCCGCTCAAACATTCACTCACATCTATGGACTGTTTTGAGTCACCAATTCACTTACCAACGTGTGTTTTTGGACCGTGGGAGGTAAGTGTTTTTTTATCAAAATTGTGAAAGCACTGGGAGCTTAAAAGTCAGACTGTCCTCCATAAAGTCCCATTTCTGGCCAACTTACACAGAACAATAATGGTTAAGTGTGTATTAAAGTTCCTGTGTATGTATTAAAGTGTGTTCTACTGGTTGTGTGCTTATTTTCACTTTGGCTTGGGTTGCCAGAACTTTTGCACAACTCATTGAAGATTAACTGAGCTGTGATCATACACCGGCACTACTCCTGATGTCACTCTTATTGACTCTCTCTGTCTCACTCCCTTTCTCTCTCTCTCTCCAGGAGTCGCAGATCCTCTCAGAGTCGTATGCGTGTGCCATCCCCCTCCGGGCGATCCCAGGAGAGTGAGAGCACACTGTTTCTGAGCACCGCAGATAAGGTGCCGTCAATAGCACGCGGGTTTCACCAGAGCCAGCCGCCAACCATGGTCAGGAGGAGGGGGGGCATGCACAAGACTGACAATGAGATGCCTTCTCACTTCTCATTTTCTCATGTCTCTCTCTTTTTCTCACTCTCTTCAACACTTTTTGAAGTCAAAATTGAGGTGCATTGCAGGTTCAAGGTGAGTTTTTATTACTTTATTTACTTATTTACTTATGTAATTGTACTTACGTACTTACTTATTTACATACATAATCGTACTTACATACTTATGTACTTACTTATTTACTTACGTAATCATGCTTACATACTGATTTACTTACGTAATCGTACTTACATACTTATTTACTTACGTAATCGTACTTACATACTTACGTAATCGTACTTACATACTTATTTACTTACGTAATCGTACATATGTACTTACTTATTTACTTACGTAATCGTACTTACATACTTATTTACTTACGTAATTGTACTTACGTACTTACTTATTTACTTACGTAATCGGACTTATGTACTTACTTATTTACTTACGTAATCGTACTTAGGTACTTACTTATTTACTTATGTAATCATACTTACGTACTTAATTATTTACTTATGTAATCGTACTTACGTACTTACTTATTTACTTACGTATGATCACATTTTTTCTTTATGTGGAGCGGTCAGAGATGATCCCTGGTGACGGAGAGTGGAGAGAAGCTTGCAGTTTCTGGCGTGCTTCTGGTTGCAGAAAGTCCTCTCCACGGCGAGAGGCTAACTCGATTTCACACAGAAGTGAAGCACGCATGAGCGAATGAGTAGCCTAAAGAGTTGCCCACACGCCACACGCAATCCTTTTATAGAGCTCTGTCACCCACGTGACACAATTACAGCTGTGGAACAACAGCAGTGATTTGCTTTGGAGGAGGTGCAAAGGTACAACTTCAGTTTAAGAGTTTGAAATGCCATAACTCATTCAGAATGAGGCTATATCAGACCACATTTGGTTTTCAGTTGGGGAGAGCAATGACCTGTATAACACAATGCCACTGGAAAGCTCAACACGTTAGCAGTAGAACACTGACTACCCAGTTCTATATTGAGGTTAAATGCTCACCACACTGACTTGTGGTGTTGGGGAAGGAGGAGGGGTACGAACTAGTACGTGTACACTTTTCCTAGCATTGATTGGCCAGAGAGACTTGTCAATCGTGACGAAATGCAGACATCTAGCACAAATCCGCTGCCTGTAAAATGTCCAAGCTACAGCAAAGATCACATTTGTTTTTAATCCACCCAGATTGGCAGCTCATGAAATTACACTGTGGTCTTTTGAAGAGGTTCAAATGCTCCTTGAATTGGTGTCTGATGAAAGAATCCAGCAAGAGCCAGATGGTGCAACAAGGAATGACAAACCTATACTGATCTGTCTGAACTGATGCATATCTAAGCTGTGCTCAGTCCCAAGGAACAACAACAACACATGAATATGCCATGAGTAAACAATTCGTAACATTACTGCTGCAATTGTTGTGGTTTCCAAAGCCCACTTTTGCTGTTAGAGTGAGTGTTTTGCAATGAAACTACATTTCAGGGGGAGCTGTGGTAGTAGAAAACAAACAAGGTGCCAGGCATCAAAATGCAAGCAGAGTTAAGTAGAGTCGAGTAGACTAGGTACCATGCACTGAAAAAGCACAATTGGACTATCTGGAAGACCTACCCAGATAGCAAGTTAGAAATAATTTTGATCCAGTTCTGGCCAATGATCCCCATTTACATGCCCTACCTTGCCACATGGATTAATGGCACTTGAGTGGATTGCTCCTGTTTACCACACAAATACCAAATTATTGCCACAAGTTGACAATTGTGGCTCACGTGTAGTTTGCCACAGCCAGGATAGACAAGTTTTGCCCGAATTGAGCCAGATTTGTTTTGTTATTTGTGGGCCGAATTGCTATCTTTAATATGTGAAACACTTTATGTTCAAGTGCAGTTTTCCAGTACCAGCATTGGGCCAGCAGCACAGCGCTTTTGCTGGATGTGGCCAACATCTGCACACTATCTGGGTGAAGTCTGAAGCATCACAGAGAATTGAGCCTGTGATCCCCTGATGATTTGGCCAAAGTCAAATGCTCAGTGGCTCCTTCCATAAAACCTCTTATATATACATCCTTAACAATTTATCTGTAATGTAAAATAATATGTATTATATAAAATATTTTGAGACATGGAACCTCCTATTTTTATGTTGCTACTGTGCAATGCTTACATGTTGGCTCAGCTGGATAGGGTGACATTTTGTGTGCCTATCTGAAGAGGGTGATTGACAAGAGAACAGCCTATCAAAAACAATTGCTGAGAGAAAATATGCATGTACCGACATAAACTGAGCTAATCAGCATCTTCGAAACTGACTCCTCTGGGCACTTCACCTATAGCCCCAGGTAGAGTCACTCAGTGGTGAAGTAAAGACCTGATGTGTATTGATGATCCCTCAGGGCTCAGAATTCCAGCAGCTGCCTGGCCTTTAATGTAATGTAGTTTATGTCTGAAATCTATGATTATTTTCCTAAGTATATGTTTTTAATATAAATTACAAGTGACTGATTTTCACAGAAATTTGGGGCCCTGCAGTATGTGTTAAATTGTATTGTATTGTATTGAAACTGATAATGTGGCACAAGCAGCCACACCTAGAATCATTTTCACTAGCCGCTACTCTCTGCTCTGTGATGTGTTTTTTTACACTCTGTTATGTACCTGAAAATGTGCTATAGAAACAATGCTGTTATCTCTTTATGAGGGCATTACACAAGAACAATCTTTTTGGAGTTACACTTTGGGTTTATGGTTAGTTTTAGGGCTAGTGTTGTGATTGGAGAAAGCTTTAGGGCTTAGGGTTAGGGATAAGGTTTAAAGCTATGTTTTACTGTTAGGATTAAACACACACAAAACATTTTAAGCCATTTTAAACCTTTTAGAATGTATTCTTGGTTTTACAGTGACATAAAGGATTATGATTAGGGTTAGTGTTAGATTTAGTGGTAGTTTTAAGGCTTTTCATAGTGTTTTGTTTGTTTGTTTGTTTTTTCACGGTGGGTTGCCAGAAATCTACGTGATCAACCACAACAACAATGCATACAAACTTTTATGAGTGTAAATTACATCCTGTACAGGTTGTATTAGCACATGTACAAAATCACCCGGAGACAAGGCTGGCATATGAGAGCCATGTCATGATGCTTAGAGGTTTATGTAGTGAAAAACGCAATATAGTCCCTATCCTGCACACATAGGGCACATACAATTTTCTTATTGAACTCTCTGCAGTATGTGTGTAGCTGTGAGACCTTGTTGATATCATTAAAGCTAATGAATGAAGTTTCAGAGAGTGAAAGTTGCTACTGCAGTGTTGGCACAGCAGTCCTGTCCTAATATCATCATCAGCCTTGGCCTGGTGGTCACAGAATATAAATTATGGCAATATGGAAAAATGTGCAAGCCCACCTCCTGCACCACACTTGGCTGAGAAATCTAATGATTCAGGATTTCACTCCTCTGGTGTCTTCTATGCTCTTATAATTGGTGATTTGATAGATACAAATGACATCCACTGGTGTTGGCTTATTTTTCTCCAGCATATTGTCAGCATTTTCCAGAGGCTTTTCTGCAGTGTTCTCTAATGGAACCGTGTTAGTGTCTATCAAAGGAGCCTGATGGCACAACACCAGGGAGAGGTTAAATAATTTTGGTTCTGAGAAAGCACTCCATTTACCAATACTGTATAATGGTAATTCAAGCTTTCAATGACAGTGTGGACTAGAAAGGACAAATTTCCTTTGGTTTCTAAGTAAGGAGGACCTCAGAGTAGATTTGCTCGATAAGGGGTGCTAATAGGAGGTGATAGTGGCCCTATGGGAAAGATGTGAAAATTGAATGAGTGAAATTTTGCGCTCAGATTTATTAAGGCACAGTTTTTATAAAATTCTGATGTTTCCTCACCATTTGCTAGCTCGAGTCTGTTTGCATGCTGGAAACCAGTCTGATGTGTTTACAAAAAAAAAATAAATCTGTTATGCTTTATCTCAGCTCATGGCAGAGGCATCTGGAGTATGTTTAAACAAAAAGAGAACACCAAACATTGAAAAGCATGGACTGAAATGAGGATATTGCTCATGACTGCTCCATAGGTGGGTAATATAGGCTTATGCTGTCACTTAAGGTTGAAACTGTGTTACAAAACTAAACAACTCGAGTTACAAAAGAGTTTCTGTGGTGATTTAAACAATGAATAAAAACCTACAATTTAAACTTTATCCATGTACAAATGGTAGGTTTTTTTTCCTCTAAAACATACCATTCCATCTTAAATAGACTAGCTTCTCAAGTTAAACAACCAGACAGAACTGTGATTGCCCACATTCGTAGATGTTCCCCTTAGAATGTGAGTTGTCCCTAGCTTAAGGGCAAGGCTGCCTAGATTCTCCAGATTATGCTGGAATCAGACTACGTGAATTTAGCCTGAATTTGATATATCCAACAAATTTCCATTGTTAGAACCGAATATGAGTGTTGGGTGGGGAGTAACGGTTGTGTAGTGTGACATAATCAAAGATCAGCAATGTGCCATCTCGGACACCCCACAACACCATGATGAAAAGTCTAGAATGTTCAAATTTTTGGGATCTTTTCGCCTTGTCTGACATGTCCTACAGCAAGTTTCTTGACGATGACCACTAGGAGGACAGAGTAAACATATATGCTGCAGCTAGGGTTAGGGTTAGGGTGTGCAGGACAGACCGTCTATTCTCTCCTCCTTAAAAAACACAGGAATGGGTCCACAATCATGTTTTCTTCTTCCCCTTTTTGGAGCACAAAACCGCCAGCAGCACACACAGTGCTTCTATAGCCATGATCAACCGTTTCTTGACCCTCCTACCAAAGAAACTCTGAAACTCATGCAATGACATGAACGAAGAACGGTGTAGTGATGCCAGTCTCCCAACCAAGACACGGCATAAATTTATAGCACTAATCTGACATATGAATGTTGTGAAAGACAAAAATATTGTGTAGTCTGTTCCAGGCTTTAGAAACCCACATTCTGAATGTCAGAGGTCCTCAGGATCAAGGGCACTGTAACTGTGGTAGCAAATGTACCACAGCGCTTACGAAGCTCTTTAAAACATGTTTAATCACAATGTCTGTGAAACGATAATTATTTTTTGGATTATAAATGCAAATGTAGCTTTAAAACACTTTTCTCTAACACTCTGTGAATGTGTCAGATGGTGTAACTGAGCTTTCAATTAACTGAGTAAACGGTTAAACACTATGGATCAGATGATTAGGGAACAGCAGGTTCTGTGCAGTGGAGGACACATCACCGTACACACCCATCAGCTACAACATTAAATCCACCTAATTTTTTCTATACTCTTCATTTTAGTCAGCTCCACTGACCATGTAGGTGCACTTTGTAGTTGCTCGGCGTACATTGTTAGCCCCCTTTTACCCTGTTCTTCAGTGGTCAGGACAACCACACTGCAGGTACACACTGCTTTGGGTGGTGGCTCACTCTCAACTCTGGATTGACACTGATGTGGTGGTGGTGTGTTCGTGTTCGTTGTGTTGGTATGAGTGGATCAGACATCGCAAGGTTGTTAGAGTTTTTAAAGCCTTAAGTATCACTGCTAGAACCCAAAAAATCCAGTCAACAGGGTCTTCTGTTCACTGAAGAAGGACTAATAGATGACCAACACAAACTGCACAGCAACAGATGAGCTCCTGGTCTCTGAAATTACATCTACAAGGTGGACCAATGAGGTAGGTGTGTCTAACAGAGTAGATACTGAGTGGACAAAAACTCAGGAGTCACTGCTGTGTCTGATCCACTCATATCAGTTCAACACAGTAACACACCACCACTACAAGCTTCAAAATGACTTTGCACCAGTCCCCTTGGCAATTTGATTCGCCAAATAGTTGGAACATTTCTGTGAGGATTTG
Organism: Hoplias malabaricus; assembly: GCF_029633855.1. NCBI lineage: Eukaryota > Metazoa > Chordata > Actinopteri > Characiformes > Erythrinidae > Hoplias > Hoplias malabaricus. The sequence goes on along the minus strand of NC_089806.1, from coordinate 36,238,996 downwards.
ATGGCATTCGGTAGCTGAAGGGGCTTTATTGTCAGCATCTCCTTTAGTGTCAGAATGGTGAATTTGGACTCATCTTCATAGGGATTCCTTTTAATTTCATGCTTTCTATGAAGATTATATAAACGGTGTGTACTCTTTGTGGTCTGTGTCCACAATGGGTGCATCTCATTACAGTAGACCTAGCATGTCTTATATAGAGGAGAAATCTTTTTCAAAAATAGCAGAAGGGTCTTTTAATAACGTTTGGCAGGAAATATTTGAAAGTAATGGTGAACAGCTGACAATTTTTTTGCCCTTAAGACACTGGGTTAATGCCCTGGGATGTAGCGGAAATGGGCCCAGTGATAGCAATTTCACTGAAGGTGCTCTCTTGCCCCAGGGTCTTGGGTGTTAGACAGTTAGAATTGTGTATCATCCTGCAGAGTGCAGTGTCTGTGGTAAACTTTGAACACACAGGTGGCAGAATTTTATCAAACGGTTTCTATAAGACACTTATTGAGCTTCTGCTTCAGACGCACCACGTGGTTCAGTGTACAGACTTTCTTACAGATGCCATTATGTGCATGTTCCAGACCTTGTGTCTCAAAAACCATTTCATCAGGTAATCTCTTTATAGCCAGGCCTTCCGTCTGCATGTCATTCTATACATCCGTACATGCGGTACTCCATTCCCTTGGATGTTTTGTTGGAACTGGTGTTGAATGGAAGAGAAATCCTTTTGAGTAGCTTATTCCCTCAGACAAAACAGCATGGTGATGTTGAATCACATTTAAAAAAATAATCTATATCTGTTTTAACAGCATGATGGCAGTATGTGTATTGTCAGTGCCACAGAGCTCCAGGATCTCAGAGGCTGGGGTTCAAACATCACCTCGGGTCACTGTCTGGGAATTGTTTGTGTGTTCTCCCAGTGTCTGTGTGTTTCCTCTAGGTGCTTCAGTTTCCTTTCACAATCCAAAATCACATGATGAATTGGCTATGTTGGCTATGAATTGTCCACAGGTGTGAGTGACTGGATGAGTGTGTGAATTTTTCCACAGGTACGAATGAGTGTGTATGTGATGACCTATGAAAAACACCATGATCAATAGCAAGCATTGACTAGAGAGGAACCTTAGCAATACCTTAACAAAGGCTCCCAGGGTTTGAATGAATGCAAATGGCAATAAATTCTCACAGAAATGTTCCAACATCCAGTCTAAAACAAGCAGATGCTCTCACTGCAGCCAAGAGGCACAAACTACCTATAAATATTCTTTATTACCAAAGAAATGTTGGATGAGCAGATGTCCATTCTCACACACTGTTATAATACAATTTTCATTAGCTAAAAGTCAGTTGTCACAAGGCGTTATGGGATTTAAAGCAAGTTAAAAAGCAACCTAGAAGATTTTGGAGGACTATTGTTCTCACAGCAAACAAACTCCCCTCTACCTTTTGTGTTAATTCAGAAGTTTTTATGGTGAAACGTTGTGATAGAGTAAGAAGCCAAGTGCATCTTATTTGTGGCTGAAGTTGAACTTGTCTGTAGGTTTTTATTTAGGTAACACTTTAAATTACAGTCCACTAATTACTGTGTAAGTACAGAGTAAGTACCTGTTAAGTAAGCTGTAAGATACAATGAGTACTGAGTAAGTAAAGGGCATGATACTAGAAATATGTGATTATTACTGGGTATCTTACAAACATTTTACAAATAAGGTATGCCGTAATACAGAGTATGTACCTGTTAAGTAAGGTGTAAGAAAATGTACACAGTAAGTAAAGGGTATGATACTAGAAATATGTGGTTATAACTTGATATATCTAACAAAACTTTACAAATAAGGCACGTAACTATGTTCAGAATCCATTGAACCCAGTAATTAGGTCTGACTTATTTGTAACTCAAGCTGTTTCGTTTTGTAGCACTTTTGGTTTGTGTATATTTTCATGCAGTTAGCAATCGTCAGTTAGTCACGTAATGTAACTGTAACAAAAATATTTCACAAATAAGTCCAAACACCTCCAGATGCCATGTCTGGTCAATGTCTGAGCAAGCAACGGAGGGAGGGAGCTCTTAAATGGGTTCGGACTGAGACACTTAAGGCTCATTTATACACATTTTACATATGTAAACCTCTAAAAATAGTAACTTTCAATGGATGTCAAAGTAAAAAAAAATGTATTCCAACAAATTCTGGAGCATTTCTATTGGTCCATTTATTATATTATTTTCACACAATGTGAAGACAGCTGCCGAGTTCTAATGATGTATATGGAGATAGATGTTTCACAAAAATGGAGATAGATCTTGTTCAATGGGCAGCAATGTTATGTCGTCAGAAAACAGTTGTCATAAAGGTTTTATGTAAATGTCATGTCATCTTATAAACACTAACCCGAAGTAATGTATTTTCTATGTAACCCCCTTGAGTGCACATGTTTGGCCAGAATTAGGCACAGACACATGATCTTCTGATGGAAAGCTCCTACTGGTTTTGGCAAGTCTTTCACACACACACAGACTCCAGATGCACAGGGGCTCAGCAGGGTGCCCCCTTCTGTGTCTGAGCAAGAGCTACCTAAATGTCTGGCTGCTGTTTTTTGCCATGCCACACTGACCATGAGCTAGCAACAGATAAAAGGAAAAATGGGCCTACCACTGAGAGCAACATGTCTAGATGAGCCCAGGGAATCAAGGCTTTGACTGATAGAGCAGTCAAACAGTGGTAGGTAAGAAAATATATATACTTGCGGCACCCATGGCAGTCAAACATTAATTTTAAACAATACAACAACAACAAAGAGATCTAAAACACTAACGGAATGGGGTTGGGTACTGAAATAGACAGCAATAAAGGCATCATATGTGTTTTAACTTTATTTTATGCAGCAGCTCAGACCACATTATCTGACCTGAGAACCATTCTACCCAACGTGTTTTTTATTATAACAGCCCATTTTCACAATAACCATATCAATCCTCTGGTTGCTAAGGAACAACTTTAGCCTATAGAAAAACAGGTGAACACTCCATTTGATGTTACATTACTTTTGTGTATAACAGGGATCTTCAGTGCAAATGACTAGACTGGTAAAGCAGTGAAAGGAATATTCTTTGTTTGTTAGTTGTCACATGTTACATAGACATTACAGAACCCTGATTAAATGATTATCCTTTCATTTATTCATCCTGATCAGTGTCATGCTGTGTCCAGGGCTTACCTGTATTCTTTGGGTGCCAGGTACACACTCACCCAGACACATACACACTCACACATGTGGATAATTTCAACCTCTCATTCAGTCACTCCCACTATTTTAAAGTCTACCTACCAACAAGTGTTATTTTACTACAGGAGGTTAAGTTTGGAATCTAGAGGAAACCCACACAGACACACGGAGAACACACCACAGTCTTCACATGGAATAACCCAAAGTGAGAATATACCAGGACCACCGAGACCATGGAGCTGCAACAACACTACCTTTTGTGACACCATCCCTCCCATGATGGTTAAAATAATCAATATATAATATAATTACAAATCCTGTTGTCCCTAAACCCTTTTATTTTTGCCAGCTTCAGTGATGGCGGAAAATGTAGACACAGTAGTAATATCCAGGTACAAACAGAATATAATTTGACTCTATATGGGTTCAGAATTGGCCTCAAACAAAACAACATTCAGGTTAATCAGAAAAACACCAAAAACCTTGCTACTGCAGGAGTTTCATGACTGTATTCTGTAACGCTAAAGCATATTGCTTTTGTGGTGGAAGGAAATGCCCATATAAATATAGATTTAATACAGTGTTCTTGGTTTCACTTTACTTTCTCTGTTAATATTTCTGCAGAACTTTAGCATAAAAACACTATTGCCGAAATGTGTTTGGAATTAATTACTTTTCATTTCTGGATACACTATACAAATTTTCCCAAGCCAAGGGCTCATAACACAATGTATAACTTGCATTATGATCAGTGCCTTATCCTCTACATTAAAATAGCCTTATAATTTTGGCATCATTTTATGTCGTTAACAACTAAATGTCAAATCAAATTACAAATTTTCAATTACATTTCAATATTATTCATATTCAATATTTCAACAACATTTATTAATCATTATAAATAACAAATACTCTATGTGTGAGTGAATGTGTGTGTGTGTGTTTTGCCCTGTAAAGGACTGGCGTCCCCTCCAGGGTGTATTTCTGCCTTGTGCCCAATGATTCCAGGTAGGCTCTGGACCCACCGTGACCCTGAATTGGATAAGCGCTTACAGATAATGAATGAATGAATGAACAAATACTTTAAATAAAATGTAATTTTCTCTTTTCATTCATTCATTGGCTGTAACCCTTATCCAGTTCAGGGTCAAGGTGGGTCCGGACCCTACCCGGAATCATTGGGTGCAAGGCAGGATTATAACCCTGGAGGGGGCGCCAGTCCTTCACAGGGCAACACTCACATACTCACACCTATGGACACTTTTGAGTCGCCAATCCACCTACCAACATGTGTTTTTGGACTTGGAGGAAACCCATGTGGACACAGGGAGAACACTCTAAACTCCTCACAGTCACCCAGAGTTTAACCCACATCCTCCAGGTCCCTGGAGCTGTGTAACTGCGACACTACCTGCTGCGCCACCATTCTGCCCCCAAATAAAACAATATATATATATATATATATATATATATATATATATATATATATATATATATATATATATATATATTTTTTTTTTTTTTTTATGTATATTGTAAATAATGTCCTTAATAACTTTTAGTTGCAGTTGACATTATTGCATTTCCATAAACAGCTATCAGATTGGTTCTTACTGCTAAAGGGCAGGACTTTATCCGTTAACAGCAAGCTAATTGGCTCTTTATGCTGAACAGAATCCATGTTCAGCGTTATGAGAATTTAAATCAGTAACCGTTCCTTTATTTTTAAAGTTTCTGGTTCTACCTCACACAACATTGTCTCAATGAAAGTGTCTGAAAAGCTTATATTACATCCCAGGGGCTATTTCTGCTGGCCCCAGGATAGTGTCTGGAGCCCTGCCCTGTGTGTGTCACTCATTGGAGTCACAGCGCAAATCATAATGCACAGATTTGATTGGCTGAGTAGCTTCAAGTGTGATATGCAGAAATGCATGTGATTGGTCTGGTAATTTCCTGGAGCACTAATCCTGAAACATAACGACTAGAAGAGTCACACCATTTAAAACAAACACTCAAAATGAAACGATTCTTAATAGTTTATCAGTTACAGGTCCAGGTCAGGCTAGGACAGCGTCTGGGTCCAGACCTGGACCGCGGGCCACCAATTTGTGACCGCTGCACACATCAAACATAAAACTTAAATGCTCTTCTTGTTTCTACACTCATTGTCTGTTAAGGGGCTAACAAAGTATGCAGAGTGACAGACAGACTACAGTTCAGGGAGCGATGTGGAAATATGCCAAATATAAACACAGCAGGATCTGTAAAATTAAGCTGACACGTGCAGCACACTTGTGCTTTTTATGGCCGTACGTATGCTGCCTTGCACTCTGTGATGTCTCATGAGTCCGTTTTTCAGAAAACTATTATGAAATGAAGGGGACACACTTCAAGGCAATGTGTCATGACGTTGCCAGGATACTAACCTGCTAACGTCAGCTAGCAAAAATAAGTATAGAAAAACACTGCCAGCATTTTATACAAACAGTCAATTCGGATATAATATATAGCTTGTCTTCCTTCTTCAGTATACTACCTCAGCATTTAGGATGTTTCAGACACTGTCCAATGAACAACATTAATTCATTCATAGTCTGTAACCACTTATCCCAAACAGTTATTCGGAGCAGAACCCTCTGAAATCCCTGGAGCTTTGTGACTGCAACACTACTTGCTGTGCCACCGTGTCACCCAATGAAAACCATGTATCTCCAAAACTAGCAAAATACTTTATTCCAAGTAATTTTGGAGCATTTCTATTGATCCATTCATCCTGAATTTTTCACATCATGTGATTGACAGCTGCTGTGTTTAAATGCTGGAGTAAACAAAAAAAATCACAAAAATGAAGATATATGTTGTTTTATTGGACAGAGTGCGACAACATGGTGGTGTTTGTTGGGTTGCCGCACTCTGGACTTACGTGTCTTAGTGTGTTGCTGTCTGTTATTTTACAAAGAGGGAAGGTAAGAAAATGCTGTATTTTAAGTCTAAGTTGGACCCTCTTATCGTCAGCCCGGGAAGAGGTTTTTCTTTTTCAGCTTTTCTTCCTCTGTAATTAAATAACAAGGTGGTGGCTGCTGTGGCGGGAGATAAGTGCTGGAGGGAAAGTTTTAGCATATTAATTAGCTGTGATTTAGTATCGGCTTCAGCACCAATAATGACCTGAAATCAATCGCTATTCACAAAGGACACGCTGCCTGTGCCTCTCTCTCTTTCTCGTACTTTGTATCTACTTCATTCCTACACCAACACACACCTCCTGAAATATTATGGATTAACGTCTGAGATATGAAGAGGAAGGATTTGTTCCGGGGTTTTCTCCAACATAAACATTTGTTTCTGCTCCAGCCTGATGCTGAACTCACTCACGGAAACAGTTTGTGGGCTGCGTCTTCATCTACGCCAGGCTTCTCCAGAAATAACAAACCAAAGCAGATTATGATGAAAGCCCCTTCTGCCACATGAGCTACGACACCCCAAGGCCCCTAACGTCTTGATGAACGATTGGCCCAGAGAGTTTTGCTTCTCATTAGGCTTGTGCCCCAGGGTGTTCCCATTATCTGAAGGCTGAGGGGTGCTGTGGTGGATTGGTGTGTGTACTTGACTGCGTCCTGATTATCAGCAAAGCACTGTACATGAAATAACAAGTGGAATAACCCCACTGCCGACTTTGACGCCAATTTGGCTCTTTGATGCACTCTTCGCAACAAGTACAATTACGCGCCGCCAGACTCGCTTGTTTTTTGTTTCCCCCCCATGAGAGTGTCATGTGTGTGGGGAGGACGTTTTTTTCTTTCAAGGTGAGCACTGTTAGAATCCCCTCATGCTCAGTTGGGAGGGTGTTTTTCTTTGTTAACCCTGAGTGCTCACGCAATTATCCCCAATCAGATGAATCGCAGCATGAAAACGGACCCACGCAGGCAAAGCAATCAAGACTCAACAGCACACATCGCACTCAACAACACTCGACTTATACACTCTCCTTCTTCCCCTGCCACTCTTTACTGAGCATCTCTGGTCATTCTTCTAATTTGCCCACCACCATGTTTTCCTTCTGCTCGCCCACCTGCTTCAGAAATCATCCGCTTATCATTTCCAGCGTTTTCTTTTTTTTTTTTTTTAAGTCTCCTCTACATCCCCCCTACTCCCCCATGTCCCTCTGTTACCGAGGATTACCATGTTTCCCTCACTCTATCCGACCTGTCATCTCGCTTTGTCTCCAAACACATTCTGATAGTGTTTCCCACTGTGGGCCGTCAGAAGGCTCTTTATTACCATGCCACGAGGGGTGCCATATGTGTCTTCATGTGTGTTTGTGTCTTTTTGTGTGTGTGTGTGTGTGTGGAGATGCTCACCAAAATATTGCATTCAGTTCCAGCAATGGAGGTCTTACTGCTGTGAAGCTACATGGCAGCCCTAAGATAACAAACAGTATTAGATCAGTCCAGTCCTTGTTGAGTATCTAGGAAAAAGCCTATGTTTAGTATATGGTGCCATATATTGGTTTAATTTTTTTTCTCTCTCGGTATTTTCACTATTCAGTAGTGATCATCAGTATCAGTAGCTATCAGTACCTCAGTCACACAATGCCACCCACCTGAAAAGGTTAGTGTCTCCTCTATAAGCATTTTGTAGTGGCAAATTGCTGCCGCTGCTTCAGAATTTTATCAAATGTCATGAAATTGCAATTACTAAACTGTGCAGAGGGCTTTTAATTTGAAATTATGAATACAAGGAGAGGACAGAAGAGAGAAGTGTAAATTAAAGCAGCAAACTTTAAGCTTGATAGGTTTTACAGTTGAAAAGAACCTTTGCAAAGTGAAGTAAAGCCATACAAAGGGCTCCAAAATTCAAAAGCCAACGGCAGCACCACGCCTCAAAACATGCAGTGGCTGAATGACTCCAAGCTCTGTTTGATTTTTTAGTGCGCCACAGTGTGCCACATAGCATCTTGACAGAACATTATATTAAAGCCATATTGGGACCACAGAAAGCCACAGTAGATCACATGTGACAGGGAATTTACCCAGAGAAAAGCAGCCAGTATTTTGGTAAACAAACAAATACTAAGGCCAAGTTACCTCAGCGCACGTTACTATCTTAGCCCTCTACAGCTTGTACACCACAGGTCATACTCTCGTGTGTGGGTGTGTGTGTGTGGCGGGGGGCGCGGGTGTGAAGGGGAATGAGGGGGCGAGTGTGGGGCTGCTGCCATTTCTACTGAAAAAAAAAAGAAAGAATCCAAGAGGAAACACCAGAACTGAAGTCAAAGCACATACGAGATATCTGAAGCCAGCCACTGCCCTTTTTCAAAGTGTCTGTAATACAGTGCTACTGGACAGCTCAATGCACTTAAAGGAGAACATTAGATGTTTAGATCTGTCCCATCAGCTAACAGAAGCCTGTGCTAGCTAGCACTGTTCTTCCATGATGGGGTAGGGTCTATTGGACTGTTTGGATTCCTGGCCTCAGTTGGCTGAGACATCAGCAGGGATCAAACCAGCCTTCTCCCAAAGACAGGGCCATGGCTTAGTCTGCAGCAGCTCTCAAAGAGACCCATGTTTCACATGTGCTGCTTCACATGATCCAAAGAATCCCATAACACTGAGGCGTGGACTTGTTCATACTTTTGAGGATCCCAGTATGTTCTGATTTTGATGGGTTCTTCTTGATAGTCTCAGCAGTGTATGTAGGTTTGTTATTCTGCTATAAAAGGAATTTCTTCACAAGCAAATGTTTTCTAGAGCAGTTGTTCCCAAACTGCGGTACACAGTAATACTCCAGGAGTCTCACAGTACCAGACTCTCTAGGGAGATGCTTGTGCATCTTTTTCTACCACACATTTTCCTTCCACTCAACTTTCCATTAATATGCTTAGATACAGGAGGTGGGTGTCAATGACTGCCTTATGGACATCTGTCAAGTCAGCAGTCTTCCCCATGATTGTGGAGCCTACTGAACCAGACTAAGGGACCATTTTAAAGACTTAGGAAACCTTTGCCCTTTTTCATGTTAATTACTCTAATTTTCTGAGATAATGACTTCGGGGTTTTCATTGGCTGTAGGCCGTAATCATCAACATTATAAGAAATAAACACTTGAAATAGATCACTCTGTTTGTAATGAAGTGTTGCAGTCACACAGCTTCAGGGACCTGGAAGTTGTGGGTTCGATTCCCGTTCCAGGTGACTGTCTGTGAGGAGTGTGGTGTGTTCTCTCTGTGTCTGTGTGGGTTTCTTCCGGGTGACTGTCTGTGAGGAGTTTGGTGTGTTCTCCCTGTGTCTGCGTGGGTTTCCTCTGGGTGACTGTCTGTGAGGAGTGTGGTGTGTTCTCCCTGTGTCTGTGTGGGTTTCCTCTGGGTGACTGTCTGTGAGGAGTGTGGTGTGTTCTCCCTGTGTCTGCGTGGGTTTCCTCTGGGTGACTGTCTGTGAGGAGTGTGGTGTGTTCTCCCTGTGTCTGCGTGGGTTTCCTCTGGGTGACTGTCTGTGAGGAGTGTGGTGTGTTCTCCCTGTGTCTGCGTGGGTTTCCTCTGGGTGACTGTCTGTGAGGAGTGTGGTGTGTTCCCCCTGTGTCTGCGTGGGTTTCAAACTCAAAGGCAGAACCAACCAGAATCTTCTTTTCAGGAAGGGGTGAGACTTCTCCAAACAGTGGTTCGTCTCCAAGTATGAATTCTGATTCAGTGAGAACCGATGCAGTTCATTAATCTGTGTAAATCTCTTACTGAGAGGTACAAACTAATATGAATTCACTTGTTCACAGATGTTCCACACAGTGTGGACTTTACCAAATGTCAGTCAGTGTTCTATTTTTTTTACTGCTACTACACTAAGATCTGATTTTTTTTTTAAACACACCACAATCAGGGCATTCCAGATACTTTACACTCCATGTGCACTTGCTGGATCACCCCAGTCTCTGTGTTTCTTTACCTCATGGTTTACAAATTAAGCACTAAAACATAGGCTAAAACATAATGCAGTATTTGCATATTTGCAAAGAAACAGACAGGAACTGCAATTTGATTTGAGGCTATAGTTCTTCCGGTTAATTCATTAATATTTGCTCAGTGTACTCAACATATTGCATAACTATTGCAATGTTTTCTGTTTTTCCAGTTAGGCATTAGAGAACCCGGCCAAGACTGGATAAATGAAGATATAAAAGACAGGATAAATTGTATTGTTTGAGGGTTGACCCTAGTATCATTAACATGCAATGTGGGCTAGAGAACTGGCATGAACCCAAGCCCCTGTTATGATCATCTCTAAATTACTACTGCCCCTTTTAAAGAGGGCTAAATGCTTAAAAATACTGCTGTGAAAAACCTGTAAAACCTACAATTACCACTGGAGGGCAAGGAACTTTGGCTGCATCCATAAATTTACAATAAGCCTATTAAACATCCTCCTCTATTGCCCTTCACTGCAGGCGCTTCTCTATGATGCCTGAACTTTTACTTTGGTCTGATGCCTCCAATGTGCCACATAACAGCAGCTGGGCTCTGCAAGGCAATAAAGAGTTTATAAAGTATCATAAGAAGTTATTAAGATTCTAAAATGCCGTTAGTACACCACAAAACAACAGTTTATGACTAGAGTTGCCTTATAATTAAAAGGATGTTCAGTCTGACCCCATATCTGCAGGTACTGTGTGTGAGAAGCTAGCACCCCAGGGATTAGAGCGGACAGTGAGTATGTAGTGTTATTAAAAAATACTCCAGCAGCTCTGCTGTGTCTGATCCACTCGTCCCAGTGAAAATCACACACTAGTGAAGACAATTACGGTTGAAAAGCAGGGTGAAAGGGGGCTAACAAAGTATGCAGAGCATCTATAATGTCAGAGGACGTGTCAGATGAGCGACACATGAGCATGTGTAGACAGGAAACTCTTTCAGAAGAACTAGAAGGGAAGGAAGTACTTACTACAGACTCCATTAACACAAGCGCTTTTTTTCCTTTTCTTTTTTCCTTGCATGGATCAATAAGTAGATTCATTGCTCCCCTGAGTCTCAGCTAAAACATATCAGTGTTAGACAGGGGGAAGAATAAACATGCAGTATGCAAAGTTGTCCCAAATGCGTAATGAAAATGCACAGCTTTGTAGCTTATCTTGTGGACAATAATAGTAAGGGACCTGGGATGAGAGCGTCTAGGACACATCACAGGCCACTGCGAGCTGGAGGAGTGTATATATTTTTTTTGTACAGTCCAGATTGCCAGGGTCTTTTAAGCTGCCAAAGCACTTTTTCTGTCCAGGAGCACAAATCTGCAGAAAGGCTGAATATCAATTTCAGCTCGACGCTGTCCAGTGAGCTAAAAGAGATTTAAACATGCCCTCTGCTCCAACAGCCTTACGCATTTAACACACTCACACTCACCCTAACACACACACACACACAGTCACCCTAACACACACACACACACACACACACACACACACACACAAATAGAGTTTAAGGGTACCGTAAGGCTTCCACTTTTCCACTTACTGGACTTTTTCTCATCAAACGCTTATTTGGCTGTGTGGGATTACCTCGGCAGAGTCCTTCAGGTACAGAGAGAGATCAAGAGAGAGACAGAGGGGAAGAGGGAGGGAGAGAGAGAGAGAGAGAGAGAGAGAGAGAGAGAGAGAGAGAGGTAGAGGAGAGAGAGAGAGAGAGGGGTAGGGGGGAGAGAGCGAGAGAGATCAAGAGAGACACAGAGGGGTAGAGGGAGAGAGAGAGAGGGGTAGGGGGGGAGAGAGAGAGAGAGAGAGCGAGAGAGATCAAGAGAGAGACAGAGGGGTAGAGGGAGAGAGAGAGAGGGGTAGGGGGGGGAGAGAGAGAGAGAGAGAGAGAGCGAGAGAGATCAAGAGAGAGACAGAGGGGTAGAGGGAGAGAGAGAGAGACTGCAGAATATTTGAATGTGCAGGTTTGTAGAAAAGGGGACAAGTAATAAATAAGAGAGAGAAGAACGAAGGAGAGAGTGAGACAGAGCAACCAACAGACTAAAGCCTCTAACTGTAGAACAACAAAGACCTATAGGGTCCAAAGGAGCTGATAATATGAACAATAAATGTAGAGATGTGGAAATCATTTTAATGTTATGGCTGATGTGTGTATATTAAACCCAACAAATTTTTAATGCAAATTCAGCCCAAACCTTTAGCCAAAACACTGAAAGCCATATGGATTACTCTGAATAAACTGAGGCCCATTCTTACTTCTATTTAGTGAAATCATCTCATCTCACTGCGTTGGCAAATAGCTGAGCTTGTTTAAAATAAAAATGTTTTAGGGAAGGGAAATTATTTGATGGTGCTGTAAGGACTGATATGGAATCATTTCGCTTGCTAAGATCAGGTCTGATGAATTAAACCAGAAATAACATTCCTCCAGCAGCCTGTAAGTGAGAGATGTTTAACATATTGGCCCTCACTCGTAAAACATGCGTGGGATGAATTTCTGCATTTTCACTGGGTATGAAATTCCATGAAAATATGAGTGTGAATACATTTTCCTCCTGTTCCTGACCATGCATAAAGTGAGTGTATTCTGAAGGACATCCAAATGTCTTCTATCTTCTATTCTTCAAGGAAAACTGACATTATTGAATTTTTCATGTTGAAGAGGTTATTAAACATTTGTTTTCTGTTCTGTGGCTTTCTGCTCAGCTTTTTTTTTTTTTGAGTCAGATCCTTTCCTTTTATGTCAGGCCATTATAGCATTGTCGACGGATTATGGTAATGGTATTCTACCTGTAAATACACGTACAGAGAATAAACCTAGTGTTTACACAGCTTATGTGTTAAGAAAGTTACATGGTTTGTTTTTGTTTTCATAAACATCTCATGAATAAGGTGATTTGCCTATATTTAAAGACTTTGTTCACTGAATAAAGTCTTTAAATATAGGCAAAATGCCTTATTCATGAGATGTTTATGAATATAAAAAACATAAACAAAACCTACACATACACATATACATATGTAACTTTCCATTAGATACACATATTATATATATAATGATATAACGTGTCATCACAATAGCTGAGAAGTGTAAGAGAGAGAGAGAGAGAGAGAGAGAGAGATAGAGAGAAAGAGAGAGAGATAGAGAGAGAGAGAGATAGAGAGAGAGAGATAGAGAGAAAGAGAGAGAGAGAGAGAGAGAGAGAGAGAGAGAGAAAGAGAGAGAGAGAGAGAGGAGAAAGAAAGAGAGAGAGAGAAAGAGAGAGAGAGAGACAGAGAGAGAAAGAGAGAGAGAGAGAAAGAGATAGAGAAAGAGAGATAGAGAAAGAGATAGAGAGAGAGAGAGAGAGAGAGAGAGAGAGAAAGAGAGAGAGAGAGAGAGAGGAGAAAGAAAGAGAGAGAGAAAGAGAGAGAGAGACAGAGAGAAAGAGAGAGAGAGAGAAAGAGATAGAGAAAGAGAGATAGAGAAAGAGAGAGAGAGAGAGAGAGAGAGAGAGAGAGAGACTTTTGGCAGGGTCATGTAGAAAGGGGAATGGTGCTCATGAGAGTCATTTGAGCAGACAGCTATAAATCACACCACTAGCAGTGGAGTGGACAGGCCATGACGAGGACCGTGATCATTAAAGTCAGCAAAACACACACACAGACACACACAAACTACAGCACACAGACATATATATACTAGAGCACACACACACACACAGATTTCAGTATGATTATATACAGCAGCACCACCGTTAAGCTCTCTAGTAGACTAGTGTCTTTATTCCTAAAAGAAATCTATTCCTCTTTTAGAACCATTGGACTCTTCCACACCTCCTTATTCCCATTTTTTAAATATATTATGCATAAAATTTAATATATTTAATTAACATAAATTTTTCTAGGTATGTTAATCTCAGCACATATTGATTTTGCCTTGAACTGTGCAAATATGTGCTTCATATATGGGTTGTGTACATATTTTTACTCAACTAAACTTCATTAGATAAAGACACCCAAACATTTGCATACAACTGTGTAAAGTGTTTCTAAGCTTTTCTGAGAGCTGATTCTTGCTGTGGAGTATGTGGGACAATCATCATTAGCTGTCACTCATATCTAAGGGCTAAGCGTTATGAAGTGGTCTAGAGTTCAGTAAGTGTTCCCTAGACTTCAGATTTTCATATTTTACTTGTGTCAGTCATAAGCTGGTGAAGACTGGAGAGTTGGTCAGGTGTGTAAAGAGCAGATAAAAAGAATGAGGACTACATTAAATCTCTATTGAATGGGCACCTATTATGAAAAAAAATCCCTTGTTCGGTGTATGTGCAGATTCACCTCTGGTTCTGGAGCTCCTACTAGTCCACAAACAAGAGTGCAGACTCTTTAGAATTGTCCTGCTCCCTCCTACATGTCTCTGCAATCACAGCGCTGGGCCTACATTTATGTGAGAACGCAAAAACTATACACAGAACGCAAAAACTATGAACAGAGCAAAGCTAACAAAATTAGCACTGAGTACTGATTAAATAAGATTTAAGCCCTGTGGTATTTTGACACCGTGACCCTGAAATGGAGAAGCGGAAAAGAAAATGATGATGATGATGGTATTTTGACAAAAACATGGTACAGATATGTTCTTAGTCAATATTTATTTGGAGGCAGTTGATGTTAGCAACCACTAGCAGCAGTGTTAGCAGGCTGAGTCCCTCTGTCCATATTTGCAGCCATTGGTAGCAATGTTAGCAGGCAGCTAGCCTCCAGTCAGTGGCAAAGAGAGCTCACTCCCTCAGTTGACATTAGCAGTGTTTAGCAGCAGTATTAGCAGGCCACTAGACAACAGTCTCCACTAGTAAACAGTCCCAGCCAGCAGAAGTGGTGGAGTCATACTTTCTTCAACGAATTCACAACTATAAATTGTTGTTATAAGAATAATAATAATTATAATTATAAGGAAATGGACACAGTAGGAATGACCTATCATGAGGACAGAGCATTTTGTTATAATACCTTTGGTGGAATTCAATTCGGAAGTTGTTCCGACAAAAAAATTACAAGCTGCTTGTCAGGGATGCAACTGAAGGTGCTATTAGAAATCCCTTGACAAATTTATTTTTAACACAATACATTTCTTTGTCACAACTACTGTAGAGACATTTCTTTTAGTCGCTGAATCCAATCTCCCAGCCCAGGGACTAGGTGGTGGGATTAAAGTAAGTCTTACCTCATCCAGCACTACTTTGTGCTACTCCCCTGAGCAGCAACGGTGCGAATGGAGACTGAAAAAATTGTACCTGTCATTCCCACATATGTAAAACACTTCTTTTTTGGCATTTCAATTAAGCTGGAGATAGGGACTCTCACCTCTGCTGTCTGTGTGATCAGTGCCTTCTCTCCACGAGGATTTCTGTGCTATCACCCAGGAGCCTAAGATTCTTCCACCAGCTTCTGTTATTGCACAGTTCCTCTGCAGCTCCTAGACAGACACATACACGTTTGACACTTTCTAGGAACGATGTGGTAACACAGTGATGTTTGTGCCCCTGTATTCAAATCTCACTTAATTTGATGTTTGGGTATGTGTTTCAAAATATATGACCAGTGGCCTTAATTATTTTTCTCCCTCACACTTCTCTTTGACTGATGATTGACGTCTCGGCTGATGTGCCCCATTAGTTGTAAAAAAATATAGATGGACAGCAGTGGAACTGATGAATGAATGAATGAATGAATAAAGGATCAGATCATACACACACACATTCACACCTATGGACACTTTTGAGTCGCCAATCCACCTACCAACGTGTGTTTTTGGACTGTGGGAGGAAACCGGAGCACCCGGAGGAAACACAGGGAGAACACACCAACTCCTCACAGACAGTCACCAGGAGCGGGAATCGAACCCACAACCTCCAGGAGCTGTGTGACTGCGACACCTACCTGCTGCGCCACCATGCAGTATTTTTTTTTCTTAAAAATAATCTGTAGTAATAACCGATAAACTTATGAAGGGCATCCTCACAAATTCTGTAATCCAATCCCACTTCTGACACCAGTGTAGCAAATTTTGTGTAGTCATGACAACATGAACTCAGCTCACCTCCAGCTCTCACTCATCTGAACCCAAAACTTTCCTTACCTGTCAGTTCTCCTATTGGCTGTTCTCACCGCCCCAACCTCAACTCTTGTCTAATGAATCGGAACCACATACACAGTACATGACAAAGAAATCAAGTAACATTCCTGCAGATACATAGTCAAAGACTAGGAAAGACAGTAACTGATAGTACTGTCACAAGTGAAGGGTATCTGAGGACTCCCAATTAACTCTTGCACAGTTAACCTCTGAAACATCATTTAATCACTTGTAGATTGCTTGATGTTTTATATGCAGACAACCTTAGTCAAAACACACTCAGTGTCTGAACCCTACCTACCATTGTGTGTGATATATTTCACAGAATGGAGCTTTTAGAAAATACTATGTGAAGCTACTCAAATTAGTGCAGCTCAGAAAATGAATGAGATCTTACATATCAAAAACCTTCAGTGCCATTTTCAACCATCGATCTAGCTCATTCTCACTGCTTAATGGAGCCATGTGCTCTTATCGTATAATTCATGGAAATTGGAAATGTCTCAGGATATTTTGAAAAAGACTGTGCCTTTGGATGGTACAAAAACAATAGCTGATGCTTCTGAGAAGAAACTGTGTTTCAACTTGATGATGAGCCATCTCTGGGATTTCTTCACAAAGTTTCAGCAGAGAGCAGCTAAGGACAAAACTTCACAGATCAGTTTCAGGGGAGTTATTGCCAAAGCACTTTTGGCTATCAAACACCAGCTAACTTTATCAAAGAGTTCTGTGGAGGTAGAGTTTTCATGTGATCTACCTAAACCCATGTTGAATTACACTGTCATAGTATAATCCACCACATCAGCCTCAAAAGCCATGTATCAGGACTAAGAGAATGTCTCACTTTCTGGGACCCCTTTGCCTTTGGAATCAGTGGTCAACCATCTGTGAGAACTGTAGGTAAAGTGTGATCCAAGAGCAGAAACATGGAATAGGAGTGACCACTTTAGTGGACAAAAGCGCTGGAACTCCAGGACAACTCTTGAGCAATAACAGAAATGTTGGCTGAGCTTTTTCAGAGGCAGCTACTAAAATTTTTATCCAGAAGTTTGCAGAAATGTTGCAACTCATAACTAAAAGAATGATCATCTTGAAGATCTCAGAGTCTGTACCTATAGCAAGAAGAGGACAGATGCAGGATCTACAGTGGTCCGTTGCTTAAGAATTTCTGATAAAGAACGATTTGCTCAAGTCCAGCATGGTCCTGGAACATTTTTTCTTGTCTATAGACATCTCAAGCCTGGTAATGCTGAGAGCCACAGTCACTGCTGAGAGTTGTGAAGGATCAAGACCACTATTTGTGATGAATAATGATGCAATGATTCTGTTCTGAAGAGTGGCGCTATGGACAGTGTGTCAGCACTATCAGATCATGTGCTGGAAGACTTCAAAACAACTTAATCTTTTTCTACTGCAGCTCTGCATCGTTATGCCTGTGCAATAGGGAAAAAATAGCATCTGATGCCCACTGGAGACCATAGATTTCCTTATTTACAGATTACTAATGATGAAATTTAGTATGCTACCAAAAGTGTTAAAGAAATGATAGCACTTTTCACTGCTGTGACAGTGAAAGACAGCCAGCATGCTCTCAGAGTTTCACAGCTCCATTACTGATGATGTGCATGAGAGCTTCTGCTGAGAGCTGGTTCCCAAGGTGAGCTGATTGAGGATGTAAACGACTTTGAACACGATCATGGCTGTCGCAATTGTCAAGGAGATTCAGAGGGCACAGCCTAAATATTTATACCCTCAGATACCCCTTAAACCTGAGACCTCCCCTTTTATAATTAACACCAATCAGAACATCATACAATGTGAGCAAGCCAGGCTTTAAAATCACTTTTTAAGGGCATTAGAACATTATTTAGAGGGATCTGGAGCTCCTGCTAACCACAAACTGTGAAATAAAACAAAGTAGTCCATTTTTAATTCACTCATTCTTTCATTATTTTTTTTTTTAACTGCATCATCCTGTTTGGGGTCACAGAGGATCCAGAGCCTACCTGGAATCTCTGGGCGCAAGGCAGGAAAGGTCAGGCTGGACAGGTTGCTGGTCCATCAAAGGGCACCACACACTCACACATTAACACCTATGGACATTCTGGCATAGACAATAAACCTACCAATGTATGTTCTTGGACTGTGGAAGGAAACCAGAGCACCTGGAGGAAATCCACGCAATCATGAGAAAGACACAACCTATTCACAGACCGTGTCCTAAGGCAAGGACTGAACCCACAAACCCAGGAGTCATGTGACAACCATGCTGTCCTGTGATTTTTATGATCTATTTAGGTCTGAGCAATTGGAATAAGGTTCGTCATTCAGATTTCTTGCTGGATCTTTTCTAAAAATCAAGCACTTCAGAGTTGTCCTGCCTCCTCTACTGAGTTTCACCAATCACAATCCAAGGCCAGGTGTACTACAAAGTGTTATTAGCCTTTCTGTCTTGGTGAGTAGACAGCCACCTCTCCCTCATCATTGCCCACAGTGCTAGCTGGCATGTACAGCTGTCAGCTGATGTGACAGGTCTAGGCAGTTTGCATTCTCCTCTGACATGCAAAAAAGCTCAGTGGCAGTTCAAAAAAAGTTGTGGGCTGACCTCACGTGTCTTGGAGTTAATGCATGTTCACCTTCAACTTACAGGTGACGATTTACTGAAGGGGTGGAATTAGAGAGGTGTAAATATCAACAGGACCAGGATAATTTACTCTATGGACCAGGAGCACTTACAAATCAGCTGCAATGCTGAGAGAATTCCATTTACAGCTTAACCTGATTATCATGTGGTTTACAGGAATGCTAATGTAACACTGACTGTGAGATTTTCACTTTGCATGTGATTCCAAAAGTGCCACTTTACAAAAGGTAGTTGAGGAAATGTTCTATTTTTGCCAGAATGTTCTTCGCCTTCATGAAATAACTACTTTTACCTTATTCCTCACCCCCTTTACTTCATCACTTTGTTTATCATTCAAAACAAACAAAACAAAGCTGCTGATTCTAGATTTACTGAGCTCTCACTTTGTCACTCTGGTCCCATAAAAACTTTGCTGCAGCATTTTAAAACCCTTTATGCCTGCCTTATGTTTTGTCTGTTTTTGTCACTCCAGACAACAGTCCCAATGCTGCAGTCTATGTTTACCATTGGGTCACATCACCTTTAAATTGATTTGTATTTTTTTTAATCATTTGGGAACTGAAGATACAAATTGTTTCAGTTTTGCAAATGGAAGTTTTGCCCATCATTATATACACAAATTGAGCTGTTCAACACCCTGTGGTCACCATTGTCTGACTCTCCTCTTCAGCATATGTGTCACGTGGTGGTATGTAAGGGAGGTCAAGGAGCAATGAACAGGGAGGAGGTAATCGCAGGAGACTTTTAATTAATACAAAAAGGGAACTAAACAGAGAAACAAGGTAACTAGACAAAAACTACTAAACTAAACACTGACATGGACTATAAAAAGACTACACAAGCAAGAAACAACTGAGACAGATAACGAGGGGGCAGGAACACAAAGGAGGCACAAGAGGGAGGAGCAAAGGCGGAGACAAATGAGACAGACAGCAGGAACACACTAGACCGGGCTATACATGACAATATGTAGCATATGTCCCTCCAGTATAAACATAAGCCTTCACATCAATGATACATTCACATATATGCAGAACAGCAATGCCGTGGGCAGTGACGCACCCCATGGCTTTTTGCTGGTATTTGGTCCAGCAAAATGACAGATGACAGGCCTCATATAACTCACCAGTGTTTCTGCAAAAAATTAATACATTGCTTCCTCTTTGTAAACTACAGTTTCAGGCTGCATGTCTTGAAACAGCAGCCGACTGTGTTAACTGACAGTGAGTTTCAGATGCACTTCTGAGTCCATGTGGCTATGTCCATCACAGTATCAAGAAGCCTCGATGGTCACACACATTCAGCCGCACACACATTCAGTTCCGCCAAATAGTTTTTACATACCAAGATTTCCCCTGACTCCCTGAAGCTTTTCATGCTATGACAAACTGTATATGGTAAAATGTAAACTGTTAATGGTTAAAAAAACATCTTGCACTAAGAAATAAAATTAAATAAATTTGAAGAGATATAACAAATTACTGATTTTAGTTTTTATTCATTCATTCATTCAGTCATTATCTGTAACCACTTATCCAGTTCAGGGTCGTGGTGGGTCCAGAGTCTACCTGGAATCATTGGGCGCAAGGCAGGAATACACCCTGTGTGAATACACACACACATACACTCACACACTCACACCTATGGACACTTTTGAGTAGTCAATCCACCTACCAACGTGTGTTTTTGGACCGTGGGAGGAAACCGGAGCACCCGGAGGAAACCCACGCAGACACAGGGAGAACACACCACACAGACAGTCACCCGGAGCGAGAATCGAACCCACAACCTCCAGGTCCCTGGAGCTGTGTGACTGCAACACTACCTGCTGCGACACCATGCCGCCATTTTAGTTTTTATAGCAATTTTATGTGTCATGACATTTCTGGAAATGTGGTTTGTAAAGTAACTGTAGAATATATTTTAAATCCCATGGTGTTGTTTCCCAGCCTAGTCCTGGACTACAAAGCATTCTGAATTGTGATTTTACTTTGAAATGAGGATATAGTCCAGGAGTGGGCTTATTCCCTGTCTGGGAAAACTACCTCAATGTCTTTTGACATTATTGATGTCACAAGACTGTTGAAAGTACCCTAAGCCTTAAGTAATTAAATGAACATTCTCAACACCAATCACTTCTACTGGGAAAAAAGACCCAGTGTCCTACAATTCTCAACTTAGTTCTACAAATGTTGCTATGTTTA
Source organism: Hoplias malabaricus (assembly GCF_029633855.1). Lineage (NCBI taxonomy): Eukaryota > Metazoa > Chordata > Actinopteri > Characiformes > Erythrinidae > Hoplias > Hoplias malabaricus. The sequence continues at coordinate 36,217,866 of NC_089806.1, read as the reverse complement.
TTTTACAAAAATAATTCTTTTAAACAAGCCACTGAAATTACCCTTAGAAATAGTTTTGTTCTAGTCCTTTGTCCTTTGATTCTGTTCGGCACCTTTATTTTCAAGCATGCCAATTAATCCCCTTGTTTTCAGAAGAATTAGACAAGCAGGTGCTCACAAACTCAGTGTACACCACGTAAGGCATTTTCTATGGCGGTAAGAAGACAAAGCATTGCCTATTACCCACAACAGAGAAACTAAAAGCAACTATCATTCACGGAACAGATGTTGTGTCAATATGAAACACCAGAAACTGTGAAACTGTCTGTCAGAATCGCTGCGTTTTTATCACTATTACATATACACTATCCAGCTTGGGAAATCTGTGCCAATGCAGGAGGCACAACAATAAAACCTACTCCATAGCCCATCCTTTCTCTCTCTCTCTCTTTTATTACACTTCACTTTATATCCTTCCAGGAAATCGACAAGGAAAGTACAGGCAAAAAGAATTCACCTGGAGGGTTCCCAAGCTCCAAAATTGTCTACAAACGATGCTACAAAGCTAGCAATGCACTCTGATATGTGATGTATCAGTACTGGTGTTCTCCTCCAAGTGTGTTGAGCTGTTTTATTAGCAGCAGTGTGAAAAGACTTGGAGGCACTTCAATTATCTCAGAGGATGGCTGGCCTGGTAGCATTGTGTGTTAGATGGCGGAGACCTAACATTTTTGTTTTCCTACAGACAATCTCAAATATACCTGACTAGCAAGTAGGGAGCTAGCATTTTCTGGCTAAATGCTAATCTCACATTTCATCTCTAATCAAGGGTGTAAACAGGAGGTTTTGACCTTCATCCTTGAGGAACAGCTTCTATTGTATGGAGAGAGATTAGTCTCAAAATACTTTACAAATGCGTAAATGTTAATCCAGAAATAAAACACAAGTCACAAATATGTTTCACTGTTCACAAATGAACACATCACACTCTTTGTCTCACAGTCTGCAATTTGTACAAATACCGTTAAATTCATAAATACATGTTTTTGTTTTTCATAGAACAATTTTGTTCGAGAATAAAAACATTTGTTTAAGGTTGCATTGCATATATTTGTAAAGTCGAAGTCTCAAATTAAAAATTTATTTGTAAATTGTTGAATCTGCGTTTGTGGATCAAGTCACTTACGTGTTTTCCGTGACGTGCATTTGAGAATCAATAATATACAAGTAAATTTTAAATTTGGGGCGGCACAGTGGTGCAGCAGGTGGTGTCGCAGTCACACAGCTCCAGGGGTCTGGAGGTTGTGGGTTCCATTCCTGCTCCAGGTGACTGTCTGTGAGGAGTTGATGTGTTCTCCCTGTGTCTGCGTGGGTTTCCTCCGGGTGCTCTGGTTTCCTCCCACAGTCCAAAAACACACATTGGTAGTTGGATTGGTGACTCTAAAGTGTGAATGTGTGTGTGTGTGTGTGTGTGTCTGTGTTGCCCTGTGAAGGACTGGCGCCCCCTCCAGGGTGTATTCCCGCCTTGCGCCCAATGATTCCAGGTAGGCTCTGGACCCACCACGACCCTGAACTGGATAAGCGCTTACAGATAATGAATGAATTTTAAATTCGAGACTTCGACTTTACAAATATTTGCAATGTAAATTTAAAATTTTAAATTTCACATAAAATTATGATATATCTATGAAAAACAAAAACGTATTTATGAATGTAACTGTATTTATACAAATTTACAAGTGTACATTTGTAGTTCTGCCACCGTGTTTCTGTCATCACATTAGTATTTGCGTTGCATTCTTTTGTGTTATGGTGATATAACTCAGCTGGCCACCGTAGACATGTACATATCATGTGCCCAAGTAACTCTAATTGTAAGAGGTACACAAGCTGAGAATGAATTCTAACTTAGTTCTTGAGAACAGGGAGGCCGTTGTAAACAGCCTGTTTACAAGATTACCAAGCGTTCAACACTGTTCATTCAGTTTCACTGCATTTCACTCATCATCGTCACATCTCTCTTGGGTCCCGTTGGCAGTCTGAGCTGCCCCTAGTGGCCCTGCATCCTTCCTCCTCCTCAGTGTCTCTTTAATGTCTCCTCTGTAATTGTATCTGGAATGGCTCATCTCAGAGTCCTTTGCTCCTGTGTGCGTAATCACCCAAACAAAACATACGAGTGTGTACATACACCCTGTCAGGCCTCAGCCCAATTAGGCAAATCACATCAATCAAACACTCGGCTGGTGAAAGGACACGCACCACAATCTCGTTTTCGCCTCTAATCCCTCTGCTCTCCATTTCATCCACCTTCTAGGCTTCCCCTCATTTCTCTCTCTCGCTCTCTCTCATTCCTATCCTCCAAATTTGGAAGAGGCTAATTCTTTTTGACAGGACAGAGACAGCAGTATAAAAGGGGTGAAGGCTTTCACACACTGCTTCTGATTTGTTTGTAGCATAGCAATATACTGGAGCAAAATTAAAAATTCCTATTTAAACACTGGTGCTGCAGTGAAATTCAGCATCAATACGAGTACAAGTCGAGTCAATTACACTACGTGGTCAAATGTTTGTGGACTCCTGAACATGGGCCGTTTGTTCATTAGAGTGTTGGCACGACGCGCCAACAAAAGGGAAAGGGAGGGCATTTTTTTCTCGCTCATTCTACCACAGTATTAGCCAAGCTCTGCCCGATGTTTTCACCCACTTCTGTGTAGAACAGTCCACTCAGCATTAGCTTTTGTTCTGTCCAGTCCCGCCTCAGACTGAATCTAAATGACTCTCATGTGCAGGCTCTTTTATTTTGGGCTGCAGAGCTTTCAGTCCCTTCTCAATGGATTCTGGGAGGGCTTGTCCCAATGTGCTTTCGTGATATGTAACCTGAGGCATGTTCCAAACAGCCCTCTACCCTATTCCCTTAATTCCTATGTAGTCCAATAGAAAAGAGTTATGGTGCAGTGGGTCCATTATCCGCTTTTTGATTTAAAAACACATAGAAATTGCATGGAAATAAAAACAGGGAAATACTACGTCTGTGTGGTTTCTTTGGCTGTGTTCACAGCGAGTCGAGGTGCATGTTTTTTTTTCTCTACTTCTCTCATTCACAGTCTCAGCAGGATGGCTTTGGAGCCGTACTTCACATACATCAATATAATTTAAACCCGCTGTAAACAATTGACAAACCATTACATTTATCGACTCTATCCATTTATTTCTGGCTCTCTGTCCTGATTTAGACGAGAGCAGCTCTGAGTAACCGAGCCTTAACCGTTCCCTTCAAAACAGGTGCATACGTGGACAGGCTCAATGGACAGAACCAGGATCAGAACAAGTTAAATATCCAGAGGTCGCCAGAAAGGGTAAAAAGGAACGTGTGATGGAATGGAACAACTTTACCTCATGGAAGGTTCATTTACATCTTAAAACCCAATAATAAGTGGCGATAACAAACTGCAGTATAATCTCCGTAATACACTCGAGGTTCATGCTATAACATGGGATATTGGCAGTACTAAGACCGCAGCACAACAGTGCCAATATCTCATGTTACAGCAGTCCCTCTCATGAATTATTGCTTAAATGATTCCAAGCTGCTCCACTTCTGAAACTCACATGCCCAATGTATGTGCTCTGACCAGTCTGTAACTAAGCAGCCCAAATCATGCTGCCGTGCATTGTGTGATCTGACAGCAACAGAGCCACCATTCATTTAACTGTAAAAAATTTGACAGTGAAAAACTGTAAATCCATGACAGTAAATACTCTAAACTCTAAAATGGTTGAAAACTTTATCTGTAACAGCGAAGTACCGTAAATACTGTTATCAGCCAAAACATGTTTACTGTAGAAAATATAATATTTCAATGTTAAATGCACAAAACGTTATGGGCAACACAAGTGTCCAAGTACTAGGTTGAACTGAGACTCATGGGAGAGCTCCCAGCATGCCTTGCTGCTCAATTTTCAGAGTTTCTTTGTTTTTCTCTGTCTTTGAGACTTTTTCATTTTGTGTTGCATTGGGGAGATTTTGTGTATTTGTGTGTGTGTGTGTGTGTGTGTTTGTTTGTGCTTCTGTGCATGTTGTGACGAGATGTGTGTTGGTCAGGAAAGTTCAGAGCGCTGAAGTGTGGCACTCACTGCACATTTCTTTGCTCCTTTCGACAAAACTGCTTTTTAGGGGCTGAATATAGAATGTGGTAAGGCAATATCTAAGTCTGGCTATATCTCAGTCTCCATTCTCTCATTTGTCACACTATTTACATGTTAATTTTATAGCAAAAAATGTTTGTTTGATTTTAAGTAAATACTATGTGGTGTATATCTGTTTTTTTTAACAGAAACGTTTTTGAATGTAAAATTTACGATTGCCAAAAGTATTACTGTACTCTCATATACATTTTGACTGTATATTCTACGGTGAGGGGCGGCACAGTGGTGCAGTCACACAGCTCCAGGGTCCTGGAGGTTGTGGGTTCGATTCCCGCTCCGGGTGACTGTCTGTGAGGAGTTTGGTGTGTTCTCCCTGTGTCTGTGTGGGTTTCCTCTGGGTGACTGTCTCTGTGGTGTGTTCCCCCTGTGTCTGCGTGGGTTTCCTCCAGGTGCTCCGGTTTCCTCCCACAGTCTAAAAACACAAGTTGGTAGGTGGATTGGCGACTCAAAAGTGTCCGTGTGTGTGTGTTGCCCTGTGAAGGACTGGCGCCCCCTCCAGGGTGTATTCCCACCTTGCACCCAATGATTCCAGGTAGGCTCTGAACCCACCGTGACCCTGAACTGGATAAGTGCTTACAGATAATGAATAAATGAATTCTACAGTGAAATTTTGGCAACCACAGCTGCCATATTTTTTACCATAAATTTTACGGATTGTTTTTTGAGTGTTCAGCAATTTGTGCTATATTAACCCTACTGTGGGATCTCACCAAACAGGAAAGCCAACAGTGAGCATTAGGAGCCCATGACCCTGTCACATGTTGTCACTTTTGTTAGGTACAAACCACTTCATACCAGGAATACACTAAAATATCTGCTTTGGAGATGCTGTGTCCCAGTCATTTAGCCGTCACAATTTAGCCCTTGTCAAAGTCACTCAGATCCATATGCGTGCTCATTTTTCCTGCTTCCAGCATCAAATTCAGGAACTGACTGTTCAGTTGTGGTGCAGAATATATGCCACCCACTAAAGAGGCCATGGTAATGAGATCATGAGTATTATTCACCTTACCTGTCAGTGGTTAAAATGCTGTGGCTAATCAGTGTTTTGTTTATTCACTTTATTTAATATTAGGATATGAGTCAGTCACATTGGTTGGTTTATTTATTTATTAAGGATATGTTAAAGGCTAAGCACCACTTAATGGACCTTCATGAATATTTCACATTATTTTAGTTACTGACATATATAAGTATGAATTAAAATGAAAATAGCAGCTTAATTTGCTTTAAAACTGACAATTTTATTAAATTGACGGAAAAACCCGAGCTCGCTACGGAAATTCTTGAACGCAACCGTGACGTCACTGGTGGACAACAGCTGAACAACGCCGCGGTAAAACACTGTTATGACAGTATCTAGCTAAATAACCAACATTATTCATGACAATAGCCTAGCAATAAGCTAAACTTAAATTTAGAGGTACCGTTATTCTTGTAAATGTGATCGAAGTCGAACTCGAATTCATCCGACACTATAAACCTCCGTAATGCAGCTACGTAGCCGAGTATAATCTGAGCCACAGAGTTTAGCGAGTCAAGCTAACGTTAACTAACACCAACTAAAACAGGCGAAGTGAGTGTCCTTACCCTGTTTACCTCCATGTTACAGAGGCTCTTGAACACCTTTCGTTGGTGTCCTTACATGCCCATATTGTTGGAAAAGCGCCAGTGAAATGAGCTACAGATAACGGAGTGAGCGGATGGTCCTTTCCAAAGTGCCCGTTTAAAGTGGACAAATTTAGTCCATTTTCTGGATATTTTGGGATCTTTGGGCCATTTGTGCACAGATGTCCCACTGTACATTGAATGATTGCAGCCAAAAACAACACACCATTTCCTCATTTTGCATTAAATTAAGTGCAGCTTCTAGAGTTGTTGTCCACCATCTACGTCACAGACAAGACGCCTATTAGAGTTTCCCAACACCGTTGGGGGGGGGACAACGGTCTTTTAAACCTTATTCCTTGAATTAGTAAGAAATAACATTTTTTCTGACTATCAATAAACACAAGTTAGGAACTCAAATTCCACTGTATTTATTTGTTTGACACTTTCATATCGCTGGTGTTTAGCCTTTAAGGCAATTTGTCACTGTGTGTTAATTTATATTTTGGTTGGTTGTTTTCTTTCCCTAGTTTTGCTGGTTGTTGTTTGTTTTTGCCTATCAATAGGAGAAGCACGATGGCGCAGCAGGTAGTGTCGCAGTCACACAGCTCCAGGGACCTGAAGGTTGTGGGTTCAAGTCCTGCTCTGGGTGACTGTCTGTGAGGAGTTTGGAGTATTCTCCTCCCAAGGTCCCAAAAAACACACATTAATATGTGAATTGGTGACTCAAAAGTGTCCATAGGTGTGTGTTGCTCTGTGAAGGACTAGCGCCCCCTCTAGGGTGTGTTCCTGCCTTGCGCCCAATGTTTCCAGGTAGGCTCTGGACCCACCGCGACCCTGAACTGGATAAGGGTTACAGATAATGAATGAATGAATGTCTATCAATATTTGGATATTCCTTTTTAAAATGAATAATCCGTGCAGCAAAACAATACGAATATCAGTTATCAAAATGCATATTGCCCAATAATCACTGTGTGCAACAAGATCAATTTTATTTTATTAGTTTTTTCTATTGAGGTTCTACGCCCACTAGAGGTCATCGAGAGAGAGAGAGAGAGAGAGAGAGAGAGAGAGAGAGAGAAGACAGAGACGTTCCAGATATCAAGACCAAACACCACACACACAAGAAAAAGCTCCCAAAATAAATAAATAAATAAATACGTCAAAAAATCATCACAGTTGCCTGAAGGAAGGAGAAATGTCCTTACAAAGTGTTGGGATAAAATAATTATTGGGCAGACGGGAGCAGGAGGGACCCTGCTGGGAGGGGAGATGACATGTTCCCCTGTTTCACTCTCCGTCTGTCAAATCCGATAAGCCACATCCCTCGCTCTCATCTCTGTCTGCTTTCCCTGCGTTTAAAACACCTCCAGAAGCATTCTGACACAAGCTAGGAACAAATGTTGCAGAAGAGATAGTGATGCGGAGCCCATCCAGATGAGAGAGAGAGAGAGATCACCCAGGAGCTGAAAAGAAGCAGACAGGGATGGTTTTAATGTCCTTAAGTGACATGCTTATGCCACATTCACATTGCCCTAAGCCTTTTTTGTCAGAGCAAGATAAGCTGCTAAAAGTATGGCCTGTGTCTGCTCTGGATAAGAAACAGCACTTCTGTCAGTCTCCTGTCAGCTCCCCATCGTCCAGATTAATTCATCAAACCGAGAGACAAACTTGTACCACTTCCTAAATTTAGATGCCTACATTCCTTTTTTTTAGGGGTGGGGAGGGATGTAATTGCTTTTAGCTGATGGGCTGACTATTAGTTATAAAACAGCACCCACATATCTGCAAACTAGCTTTTAAAAATAGCTATATTTATCTGCCAGAAATGAGTTGTGTAGGTGTCGTGCCAGTTATAATTAAAGTATAGCTTTTGTATTTGAGAGCTGGCAGAAATAGTGTGTGGGTGTGTGTCCACTGTGAGCAAAAGAGCAATACACTGACCGGCCTGAAGCCCAGACTTCAACATCAAACAGCACTGAATGTGTTTGAGAACACCTCTATTGTGAAAATTAGAAAACGCCACCAATGTCTCAATTAAACCGAGTTTAATTAGTGCCTTTGTAGAAATGCAAACATCAACAAATTAATGTAATAATAATAATAATAAATCCCTCTAGATTTAGATCCCTCTAGAAATGAGGGGGCTATAATAAATACAAATGGTGGACTCTGTGACTAAAAGAGTACATTTATTTGTTGAACCTGTGTTATTTCCTAAAAATAATTTGCAAGTTAAGGGTGGTCCCTGACTTTTGCACGGTCCTGTATAAGGCAGGTGAAGCTCATAAAGTTGTCCGGAAGAGGAAATGCAAAGTAAGCCCTTTTAACAAAGTGGTGGGTGGCTGTATATTGTACCTGCTGTGAACTATAGTCTTGCAGAGCGGTGTGTGTTTATTCGATGCAGTCACATGGCTCAGAGGCAAGGGCCATTCTTCACACTGCTCAATCTGCTGTGGAGGAAATGAGGTCACCTTCTGACCACTGCCATGTCTTGACCAGATCTTACCACTGGCCTCAGCGCTGGGAACAGGCTAAATAAGAGCGCTGGGTGCGTGCACGTGCTGTATCCTGTTTATAGTCTATAGCCCTGTCCCATTTTGCTCACGCATAGAGCCCTGCACACTTAGTTTGTGTGGGTAGAGTAGCCAAAAATTGTACTTTAATATGACACAAAGTAAAAAGTAATCACCAGATTAATTACTTGAGTAAGAGTAAAAAGTACTAAGTGAAAAAACTACTCAAGTACTGAGTAACTGCTGAGTAACCTCTTTGTTTAATAATCAGGACGTAAAATAATACACTTCAATGCACAAAAATATAAAACACCAATGAACACATTCAGAGCCATAGAATGTCTCTTAAACAACTAAAACAATAATAAATGAAAACTTTACAAATTAACACAAATAACGCATTACATAACGTTGTTGCGAAATGCAACAGGAATACACCCTGGAGGGGGCGCCAGTCCTTTACAGGGCAACACACACACTCACACATTCACTCACACACTCACACCTCACAAACACTTTTGAGTCACCAATCCACCTACCAATGTGTGTTTATGGACTGTGGGAGGAAACCGGAGCACCCAGAGGAAACCCACGCAGACACAGGGAGAACACACCACACTCCTCACAGACAGTCACCCGGAGGAAACCCACGCAGACACAGGGAGAACACACCACACTCCTCACAGACAGTCACCCGGAGGAAACCCACGCAGACACAGGGAGAACACACCACACTCCTCACAGACAGTCACAAACCCGCAACCTCCAGGTCCCTGGAGCTGTGTGACTGCAACACTACCTGCTGCGCCACAGTGCCGCCACAAAACAAATCAAACAAATCAAAACAAAGAGACTATGCACTGGACAGTTCGATAAAAAATAAGTAGCAAGCAGAATGTAGCTCAATGTAACGGAGTAAAATTACAACTTATTCTTCACAAATATACTCAAGTAAAAGTAAAAATATGCTGCTTTAAAACTAGTCTTATAAGTACAATTTATCCAAAAAGTTACTCAAGTATATGTAACAGTAAATGTAGTGCATTACTACCCACCTCTGCATTTAGGTATGTGATATTGTGTGGTGTCCTGTTTCTTAAATACAGACATACTCGTGTATGAGTGAACTATGATACATAGCGTACATAGGGTGACCAGACGTCCTCTTTTACCCGGACATGTCCTCTTTTTAAGACTTAAAAATATGTCCGGGCGGAATTTCACAAACGTCCGGGATGTTTTTTTTATTCTAGAACTTTCATAGAACTTCGAAAAGCGTTTCATTCACAAACTAGTCCCGCCCTCCCCTACTCCGATTGGTTCACTTGAGTGAGAAGGGGGTGTGGTGAAGTAGCCTAAAATCTTCTGATTGGACGGTCTGACTGTAGAGCTACCGTTATTGGTTGATAACCTTCTCTGTAAACATTTAATTGGTCAGTCTGCACGTCAGTAGTCCTTGTTTACGTCAGGCAAAGCTCATGTACCCACCCTCATCTCGAGCAGCTATGCCGAAACGTAAATGTAAGAATTAAAAAAAGAAATTCCCATGTTTTGTGTAGCAAATAAAGGTGTAAAGGACCTAAAAGCACACATAGGTTCAGGAGGTGTATGAAATTAATGCAACTTAAAAATGTAAAGTACTGTATATGTACCCTTGAGGGTGTTTACAGTGACAGCAAAATGACCACCACAACAGTTTTTCTGAGAGCGTGGGTACAATAAAAGATCCTGGCATTTATTTTTTTTACTACAGTATGGTAGCAAACCATATTTATGAAAGGGATTATCAATTTCACATTTTTACTGTAAAGGACAACTCACCTGAGGATAAAGAATCAAATAATCAAATTGCTTTGTAGTTTGCGCTCCACAGAGTAGAGTAGATCTGGTCCATCTAGGCCAATAGGTGTCAGTACAATGGCTGTTTCCTGGAATGAAGAAAAATCATTGGAGAAAATGACTGATTGCAACTTTAATAATGTTAACTCAATCAGTTCAAAGGGTTGTGCGCTGAGTGTGTCCCGACTCTGTTATCCTCCTTCAGATGCCTTGAACGCGTGCTCCCCTGTGGTTACCCTTCCACAGCATCATGAAAGTGTGCACTACAAAGACAGCCTCAGGGCTCAGGACTGGGAACTGGGACGCAGCCATTAGAGCAGGGGCCTTTTATTCCTGGTACCTGGAAACGCATCCTGAGTCAGCAGAGAACAGCTTTGGCTTTATCATGCAAAATAAAAGTCTAGATTATATAGAGTGAATCTATTCCCATAGCGCACGAGGAGAAGGCGAGCATTGTTAGAGTTAATCCCCCAGAAGGGAAGGAAGCTGGAAGTGCTTTTGTTGCATGTGTATGTGTTTGTCTGTTTGTTCTATTGACTCTTTTTTTTTCCCCCGCAACATCATCCTAAGTTTATGGATTCTGTCCACACCTGGAGGACATGTTTTTCTCTTTTCTCCCTATCCATTAAAGAACTGTCTGTTCCATCCTCCCCCAGAATCCCTCACTTCTGTGTTTGGGCCCTCCCCCCCAACTCTCCACGCTCCCTTTTGAGTTTTAGCTGAAGGCAGTCCTTCATGTGTGTGTTGTTATTTTTTTTCTTTGTTATGTTTTTTTCTTGTTATTGCTGTTACTGGATAGTGGGGGTGGGGGTGTGGTGGGGGCGGATGTTGGTGACATTTTGTGTTGTTTATTGCTCCTCTGTGTCGTGTTCTCTTTGCTAAGCTGTTCCAGAGAGCCTTCCGAGCATTCGTCCTCAATCTCTCCAGTGATGAGTTTAAGTCTTGCCTTGAGCCGCCGGTCTGGCCTTGAGCAGCTTTTAAAGCACCCTCCTTGTGCACAGCAAATTCAGGCACAGGTGTTTTTTAATGTGGTTCTGAAAGAGGTCCATCACAACATCAATTTTCATCACTGTGCACAGTCTCGGACAAGGCTGAAACCCCAGCAGGACGTCTAATGTTTTCAGAGGCCTTTACTTATTAAAGAACACAACACCTTTACTCAGGGTTAGTTTCCACAAAGATACTCGGAGCGGGAGAGTCAGATGGAGGCGAAGCACTAGCAAAAACCTTTAACATCCAGAAAACTACTGTACACAGTATGGTGCCAATATCAGAGACCATTACACTTCTTTAATTTACAGAAAACAGAGCAGAACCAGAAAGCAACAGTATATGCAAATGACAGGATGGGAGGTCTCCTTAGGAATGCTTGGATGGCATCTAAAAGGTAGTGTGGTCCTTGTGGTCTGTGTGGATTCCAATGCAGGGGACACTGTACTGAATAAATGGTGCTATGCTTCAGACGAGATGTAAAATCGAGGCCATAAATATCTTTGGGCATTTCCTCAAACACTGTAGGGGAGTTACCCTACTGTGCTGCTAAATACTCCACTGTGGTCACTTCTAGCCTAATCATCATCCGCATCCACAAAATATTGTCTCAATCATTCCCTGCCGTTTCCTCTCTCTTCCTGATAACAGATATGTGGTGAGGGTACAGTCTTGAGTGGTTGCTTTGTTTTTCATGGAGAGATCTATAGATCTTCAGACCCATGGCGTGGAGATGTTTTCTCACAGTGGAAGGAGCACTTGTTGATGTAATTTTCAGATCTGACCTGGAGGTTGTGGGTTCGAGTCCCGCTCCGGGACTGTGAGGAGTGTGGTGTGTTCTCCCTGTGTCTGCGTGGGTTTCCTCCGGGTGACTGTCTGTGAGGAGTGTGGTGTGTTCTCCCTGTGTCTGTGTGGGTTTCCTTCGGGTGACTGTCTGTGAGGAGTGTGGTGTGTTCTCCCTGTGTCCGCGTAGGTTTCCTCCGGGTGACTGTCTGTGAGGAGTGTGGTGTGTTCTCTCTGTCTGCGTGGGTTTCCTCCGGGTGACTGTCTGTGAGGAGTGTGGTGTGTTCTCCCTGTGTCTGCGTGGGTTTCCTCCGGGTGACTGTCTGTGAGGGGTGTGGTGTGTTCTCCCTGTGTCTGCGTGGGTTTCCTTCGGGAGACTGTCTGTGAGGAGTGTGGTGTGTTCTCCCTGTGTCTGCGTGGGTTTCCTCCGGGTGACTATCTGTGAGGAGTGTGGTGTGTTCTCCCTGTGTCTGTGTGGGTTTCCTTCGGGTGACTGTCTGTGAGGAGTTTGGTGTGTTCTCCCTGTGTCTGCGTGGGTTTCCTCCGGGTGACTGTCTGTGAGGGGTGTGGTGTGTTCTCCACTGTGTCTGCGTGGGTTTCCTTCGGGAGACTGTCTGTGAGGAGTGTGGTGTGTTCTCCCTGTGTCTGCGTGGGTTTCCTCCGGGTGACTATCTGTGAGGAGTGTGGTGTGTTCTCCCTGTGTCTGCGTGGGTTTCCTCCGGGTGACTATCTGTGAGGAGTGTGGTGTGTTCTCCCTGTGTCTGTGTGGGTTTCCTTCGGGTGACTGTCTGTGAGGAGTGTGGTGTGTTCTCCCTGTGTCTGTGTGGGTTTCCTTCGGGTGACTGTCTGTGAGGAGTGTGGTGTGTTCTCCCTGTGTCTGTGTGGGTTTCCTTCGGGTGACTGTCTGTGAGGAGTTTGGTGTGTTCTCCCTGTGTCTGCGTGGGTTTCCTCCGGGTGACTGTCTGTGAGGGGTGTGGTGTGTTCTCCACTGTGTCTGCGTGGGTTTCCTTCGGGAGACTGTCTGTGAGGAGTGTGGTGTGTTCTCCCTGTGTCTGCGTGGGTTTCCTCCGGGTGACTATCTGTGAGGAGTGTGGTGTGTTCTCCCTGTGTCTGCGTGGGTTTCCTCCGGGTGACTATCTGTGAGGAGTGTGGTGTGTTCTCCCTGTGTCTGTGTGGGTTTCCTTCGGGTGACTGTCTGTGAGGAGTTTGGTGTGTTCTCCCTGTGTCCGCGTAGGTTTCCTCCGGGTGACTGTCTGTGAGGAGTGTGGTGTGTTCTCCCTGTGTCTGCGTGGGTTTCCTCCGGGTGACTGTCTGTGAGGAGTGTGGTGTGTTCTCCCTGTGTCTGTGTGGGTTTCCTCCGGGTGACTGTCTGTGAGGAGTGTGGTGTGTTCTCCCTGTGTCTGCGTGGGTTTCCTCCGGGTGACTGTCTGTGAGGAGTGTGGTGTGTTCTCCCTGTGTCTGCGTGGGTTTCCTCCGGGTGACTGTCTGTGAGGAGTGTGGTGTGTTCTCCCTGTGTCTGTGTGGGTTTCCTCCGGGTGACTGTCTGTGAGGAGTGTGGTGTGTTCTCCCTGTGTCTGCGTGGGTTTCCTCCGGGTGACTGTCTGTGAGGAGTGTGGTGTGTTCTCCTTGTGTCTGTGTGGGTTTCCTCCGGGTGACTGTCTGTGAGGAGTGTGGTGTGTTCTCCCTGTGTCTGCGTGGGTTTCCTCCGGGTGACTGTCTGTGAGGAGTGTGGTGTGTTCTCCCTGTGTCTGTGTGGGTTTCCTCCGGGTGACTGTCTATGAGGAGTGTGGTGTGTTCTCCCCGTGTCCGCGTGGGTTTCCTCCGGGTGCTCCGGTTTCCTCCCACAGTCCAAAAACACACATTGGTAGGTGGATTGGCGACTCAAAAGTGTCCGTAGGTGCGAGTGTGTGAGTGAATGTGTGTGTTGCCCTGTGAAGGACGGCACCACCTCCAGGGTGTATATGCCCAATGATTCCAGGTAGGCTCTGGACCTACCGCGACCCTGAACTGGATAAACATTACAGATAATGAATGAATGAAGGTGGTCTCTGACTATTGCTCACTAATGTATGTATTTATCATACTGAGTATAACAAATTAATCTATATTCTGTACAATTAATAACAATTGTTTAACAGACAGAACAGAGTGTATGAGATGAAACAGATGTCACAGGCTTTAACAGGAGGAGTAGCTCAAGGGGTAGTTTTAGGCCCCCTGTCATAATGATAAATGGCCTTAGAGGTGTTTATCTTCAAACTGATACTACAGTATTATATTAAGTATATACCGTATTTATACAGCGCTGTATACTGACTCTGCTGCGCAGTACTACTCAAATTAATGCACGGTGCATTGAAATGGGTAAAAAAAAAATACTTTGAAATAGCTCAAATGCCTTTGAGATTTGCTAAGCGCAATGAGCCTGATATCTGTTTTACTGTATTACATTAAGTGGACTAGCCCCAAGAGTGCACCCATTTACAGCAGTGCTCTATATTGCAGAGGTGTGCCCTCCAGATGGATCTAGGTTTGTGTAAGAGCTCTACAGCTACCATATATAGGGGGGGATCCCCAGGGATCATCCCCATTGTTAGACAACGCACTCACTGTGGCAGACTGCAGTTGAGAGCACGGAGGAGCTAAAAATGCCAGCAGTTCAAAACAGAGGCAGAGGTACGTTTCTTATAGGAGGCGTTCCAGATGAATGCAGACCTTATAGAAACAAGTTCCAGCTGACCTTGCAATGACTTCTATTCTTGTGAAGATTAACATTGTCTGGAACAACACAAATCTATTATTTATTACGTGATTCTTTACCAGGGAACAGCTGGTGTAACTGGGCAAGTACAGCTAAGCCTTCTCTAAAACATCAAAATATGGTTCAAATTCTGCCATCTACACCCTTAAATGTGTTGTTAATATATGACTAGAAAGTGATTATTTTAGTGTTCTGTGGAACCAAGAACAACAGCGCCCCCAAAAGGAAACAAAAATGAGTGAGTTTAAATGTGGAGCTGTAGATTTACACCATCTGTGACGTTTTACACAGAGTAAAGCGCCCCCTAGGTTCACTTTTAATACAATAATATTTATAATACAATATACATTTATAATCCGACAGCGTAGAGCTCTGCCGTTCTGCAGCCCGCACTGAGATGGATTGGTCTGATGCTGAAACCTGATTGGCTGAGGCATGTCTGATGTCATTATAGTCTGTGGGTACGTTGTCACGCGAACATTTTGTAGTTGGAAAAATATTTTAAATGAAAAATAAGCTATTTTGTTCACATTATGAAGCCATTCTTCTGTTCAGTTTTGAAGTTTACGTTTGTGATTGTACTTCATGCAAAATTAATATTAATAATAATAACAATAATAAAATAAAAAATGAATGTTTGCTACAGCTTTCGACTGTTTTAGTGGTTGAAAATGACTGGTCCTTATATATTTTTTCTGAAGCAGCATGTAGTATTTGTGTGATTTACACAACTGCAATGGTGTTGTTAAAGTACTTAATATATATTAAAATATTTTCCTCAAACTTAACAAATTAATATTGAAAACTAACTTTCTTCCAAATATATAATGTCTACTTCCATGGCATAAGTTAATATTTCATTAAAAACCTGGCAAGTTGTAACTTTCAGTTTGTACCTGAGAGTTTGCTGCGTGTTCTTTGTCCAAGAATGTGTATGAGATTAGAGCACCACCTACAGGTAAACAGCAATAACTACACCATCTAATATAAATTAGAATGAATGCATATGGTACAATCCTTCAAAACAACAACAATAATAATGATACAAGTCGGGATTTTGTGTAAAATGCTTTTAAAAACAATGAGCTGTGACTTCTTCACTTTCTCCAACCTTTATTAAACTGGTAAAAACACAAAGAGAGTATGTCCAGTGTATTGGTTGAAAAACCTTACTGTGTTTTGTAAACGTAAACAAATATATAATTCATGACAAATTCAGGTGATAATTTTATAGAATATTCGAATTACACTATTTCACACATTCTACAAGATGCAATTGAATATAAACAGAGAGCCCTGTGAAGGACTGGCGCCCCCTCCAGGGTGTATTCCCGCCTTGCGCCCAATGATTCCAGGTAGACTCTGGACCCACCGTGACCCTGAACTGGATAAGCGCTTACAGATAATGATGATGATGATGATATAAACAGAGAATCCACCAAAGACTCGTGGGTCATGGCTCACAACCTTTTGCCCAAAGCAGTCAAACAGTTCAAACTGAAATGCAAAAATGCAAGGTATTTAATAATGTACCATTCATTCATTCATTCATTATCTGTAACCCTTATCCAGTTCAGGGTCGCGGTGGGTCCAGAACCTACCTGCAATCACTGGGCGCAAGGAATACACCCTGGAGGCGGCGCCAGTCCTTCACAGGGCAACACACACACACACACACACACACACACACACATACACACACACAGACACTTTTGAGTCACCAATTCACCTACCAATGTGTGTTTTTGGACTGTGGGGGAACAGACACAGGGAGAACACACCAACTCCTCACAGACAGTCACAGACAGGCCCAAGCTCATCTCGGATGATCTGAAAGACAGTGGAAACGTGTGCTGTGGCCAAAAGCCAACATCCGTCGTGGTTAGATGGGTGGCTTGCATATGTGAGAAGGTATAATTTATGTGGAGGTGTATGAAATATGCAGTGATTCAAAGATAATTGAAAGAACAAACATGCACCTGTCCCAGCTTTTTCAAGAATGTTCCAGGCATCAAATTCTTAATTTGTTTATATTTACAAAATCCAATTCAACCGCAATGAACTTGGTCGGGGTACACACTGAAAATCTTTTCTTTGTACATTTGTCAGTTAAACAAGAAACAAAAATTCACACACCAATTTTTTTATTGTATTTTATTTTGGTCGCCATTGAATTAAAAATCCTCTACTCTGAGCATTTAAGGCTAGTGATTGTATTAACATTTTCTGACACCTGTACAATGATAAAACCTTCGACCAACAAATCAAACATCAAAAAGCCAGTGACATACAGTCCTCTATTCCAGTAGATGGCGCCAAAATATAAGATGTTTTTAGCTTACCGCCCAATTCAGTATTCATTCGCAGAACTTCCATCAATACCAGAGCTTCTCAGACCTCTTAACAACCTCGTAAACAACATGAGACTTGGTCTTGTGTTGCCGGGCTTCTATTTTGGAAAAGTACTGTTTCTGACCTCATGACCTCTCCCGAAAGGTGAGTAGGTCATTCTCAGGACACAGGCAAGGCAAGTGAATGGGTGGAGTCCAAGTCAATTTTTCTTAATTAAACATAAAACAAAAGCTTTTTACCTGTAATTAAAAGAGTGGAGTTAAATGTGGGCACACACACATATCTACTGTGTGTGTGTGTGTATATATATATAATTTTATTTTCTTCTTTTTGCCCGATCATTTATTTCCTGTAACTGCTTCATTCTGTTCAGGGTCGTGGTAGATCCAGAGCCTAACCAGAATCTCTGGGTGCATGGCATTATCACACATTTGACGGGGTGCCAATCTATCACAGGGCATCACATCACTCATCCAGTCACACTTTTGGACCCTTTTTCACAGGCAATCCACTTACACCAGCATGTGTTTTAGGACTGTGGGTGAAAACCCACATAGACACAGGGAAAACACTAAACTTATGACCTGATGTAGGGTTTAAATCCAGGACTCCAGGATCCTGAAGCTGTGTGGCAGCGACGCTGCGTAGTTCACCACTGTGCCACCAATTTTTAAACAATGTTTTAAATATAAAAATAAAAAAAGGAATACAATCGTTGTGTCATATAGCAAGGTCACATAGTATCGCTGGACCACTGATATTTACTTTATAGCTGGACTGTTTACATTGTGTCATAACCCAGTTATGAAGAAGATGCGATGTGATTTTAGGCCACTGGGTTTGTAAAAAGAAAAAACCTTTATGAATGTATTATCTGAATAATGCGGAGTAGGACACAGTACAATTTCACAGAAAGCATTTGTCAGCTTTGAGTGCTCATTAATGCTTTATTCAGATGCTTTTGTAATGTTGTGTACACTGTATATCTCACAAACAGACAGACCGACCATCTGTCTGTGTTCACAATATTTCACAACACTGAAGCCACACCATTGAAATCAACGAACTGAAAAAAAGAAATCCCCTGTAAAATAAAATCACTAAAATTAGTAATTATTAAATACAGTCATATTTTAGCACCAACATGAATGGTCCATGTTGCAGTCCCCCAAGTCCTGTACTCACACACAAGCCCCTTCATAAAATTACTAATGTATTAATAATATACGAATGGTTGTCTTTCGAGAAGAACAGCATTTTGGTGAGACTGGCATCAAGAGCAGCATTCATAAACATACACTTGCATTATGCATTATATCAAAAATGACACCAGTGACATGGCACCAAGGCCAAAGTACAAAAACTGACACAAACAGGAGAGAAACATTCTCCAGAGCTGCAGTGACCAAGCAGGACTTTCTTAAAGAAACAGTTTAGTGGGGAACAAAAAACCTAATTTGTGCAGTGTTCTCCTTGGCCCAAATGCAGTCGATCAGCCGACACGTTTGGAGTCGGAACTTGGCTTCTTTGGTTTTATATTGTAATGATTTGTCCCTCTATGCCGTCTATAAAAATGATTGAACGTCACACAGAGCAATTCAACAGCCTTAACCTTGTTCTTTTTATAAAACACATACAGTCGCTCTGTGACAATTATTTTATTATTATTTTAACATTGTTTAAATGTTACGTTTTTTATTTTTCAGCAGAGGGGGCCACAATTACTTAATAAAATAAAAGCACATACATATTCAAAATAAATAAACAGTATTTTCCTCATAAATGAAAGCTTTGGTCTCTGAAATTTCATCCCCACACACACACACATTTAACTTCTATAGCCTACATTATGAGTTTTACTCCACAGCATTACCATTACCACTTCAATGCTTTTTATTCGTCCTGTGTATTCTCTTTCTCATTTAAAAATAAATGACTTGATGTGAAGGTTTTATTGCATGTCAGTGTAAAAAGACCTCAGAATGACTACACATTAAACTAGAAATATCCACCACATTTACTCCTTCTGGGGCTAATATTTTATGCCGTTTTCCACATCAAGGCACGCTCATGAAATAAAATCACGAAATACTAAAATGAAGAAGAGAATGTTATTAAATACAAAATGGAAGTTAAAAAAGAAATAAATACATAAGTTTTTAAAAAATATCAATAAATATTAACAAAATAGGATAAATACTGTCAATAAATCAGTAATGGTAGTGTGTCATTTCTCAGCTGATGGACTGCATTTGGGGAAAACTGCATAGATTCCATTTTTTGTTGTTGTTGTTGTTCCTTTAAAGCACTCTGTTAATACACATCTGATGCAGTAGATACATCTGTGCTGACCAGATTTAAATAACCTTATTTGTTTAGAACAATACATCACGCAGTCTGCAATGTCAAACATTTAACAGCAGAATTGCAGAACTGTTTATGAAGCTGTTACAACAGCCTTATAATGCTGAAGCCTGACAAGAAACATACACTGTCAGACTCAGATAAGGCAGAAAGAGTTGCAGTGCTACTAAACTTAGACCAAGGGCGTGGAAAGTAAAAAATGAATAAGTCGAAAACAGCACCTCTATGCTTTTCAAGCTAATTTGAGATGTACATTTAGGCATTCAATACATACTTTTTTTTTATTTTATTTTATTTTTTTTTGCCTCTTGTCAATATTTCAAGTACCAGGCACATCATTCTCATCTACTGACCTCTACAGAAGGTATTATATGAAAAAATGCTGAGGGTCGCACTTTTAAAATGAACACAAGTTCAAATTTGGAGCATCCTGGGCAGTTTTGACAGCTGGCAGAGAAGAGGCTTAAATCACCAGCATTTTTAGTTAAGAGTATGACCAGTTACAGTATTAGTAATTTCTTTTGCCTGTGTTGGGAGAACCCAGCAGAGAGAAACAGAAAAGAAAGAGCCTCTACAGAGCAGGTTGCAGATGAATCTGTACAAGTAAGAATAGCGCAGCTTTAGTTTCTGACACAGAGAGAGACGTACTACGATGAAGCTTAGCCGAGAGCTGATTATGTGTTTAAAGAAAGAACTGCTTACTCTACAGGATTTCTCATTTTTCTTTTTGCACCTTTTGTTCAGTGACAAACTGTCTATGTGATTCTGTAAATATACAACTGTGGCTAGTCTTTTAAGTTATTATATTTACACAAAATAAAAAATAATAATAAATCAGAGATGCTTTACATTAGTTTCGAGTCACCATTACTAATTTGCTCCACATAGAAATGCAGGACAAAAAATTGAAACTCAAGCAGCCTGAAGTTGCATTCATTTCATACACAAATGCACTGTCGGACGGTACAGGAGGTGTCCAAAATAATGGATGTTACGAAAGCTACTGCCCATTCCGTCAGAGACCATATCCATTATATGACACCTACGAATTTGATGACATTCAGCCACATGAACGTTTTTGAGGTCAGGTACTGATGGATGATTGGTTCTAAAACTAAGGCAAACACTGCAATGTTGCACTGCTACACAGCCCAATGCTTGGGGTTTGTATACCACTGTAGCCAGTGTTTAACACTGGGCACACTGACCTTAAGATTATGTGCTACTGCACATTTCATGCTTTGCCCGCAGTCCACAGTGCATAAACCTTAAAGTAGATAAATTCACTAATAATAAGTGGTGTGAACACGCGTTTGGACATATGGGATATATGGTACGTGTTTCTGATAAAATGGTCAACGAGTATTTGTATTTCGGGTGACATTTTATATTGTTTTGCACACCTCCTGTACACCAGTATTATTTAACCATAATGACATAGCAGTCAACCTTCAATGAGGTTAGAAACCCTCATGTTTGTATGTATACCGTACTGCAAATTTTAAGAATCATACACCTCACCTTACTCCATAGCCTCTAATATAATGCACTACTAACAAACTTCGGTATAGTATTGAATAGAAGCATTCTTATATTAGTAAAACATCTTATAGTTTTGCAAATAATGCTTTCTGAAACATCATTTCTGAAACATTTCATAAAATCATGTTCTATGTAGTTCAAATACCCCATGGATTAATATTAAAAGTGCACATGTGGACAGGTAGAGATGGTGTCTGCGTTAGGTGCAACCGACCTAAGAGATGCCTGTGAAAGAGGCAGGAGGAAAGAATGGGGGGGAAAAAAGAAAAGAAGAAGATAAAATTGTGCCAGTGTTTTGCATTGCCGTCTGCATTAGTTTCCATGTTTTGTTCCATTTTCCATGTACAGCGTGCTGGTTTGGATTAAAGATGAGTATTGTAGAAACTGATGTTGTAGTGTGTGTTTTGGCGGTGCTAACCAAACGACTGATGTTTACAACTGGTCCAAGGTTGTGTCCTATTGTTCCGCGGAATCTACTTTGCTGGCTGAGAAGATAACAGTGTAGCCCTGTGTGAGTCATTTCTGAATTCTGAACACGTCTTGAAGTCTTGCGTAGCTGCACTCAGGAAAAAAAAAATGCTGCAGAAAAAAATGGGGTCCAGTGCCTCAGGTCTGAAGAGAATCCCTCTGCTTCACCACTAGGTGGCCAAAGACCACCTTTAGACAATCCACAACTTTGTGTGCACCTTGGAAATGTACACAACACATGCTTGGGCGCAATCCATGTCAACTCATCAAAGAGTCCCAATCCGTCTGAGGTGACTCTTTTTTCCTTATTTGTGCGCTCTTCTTTTAAACATATGATTCCAGTAGCTTTCTGAGTAGATCATAGTTGTTAACCCATTTAAAACAAGTTTGGTGTCATGACTGGGTCAGTGACAGCCAAAAGGAAGAAAAATGGCCACATAAGTCTGTTGAAAGCCCATGGCAGTAACACATCAAGAGGGTGTGGGCTTTAAAAAACATTGTTATACAATATGAAAAACAAAAGCACTGTAAATGAAAAAGACGACATGAACTAGTCCGTCTCAGTGCATGTGAGAGTGTGTTTATGTGTGTATATGTAGGGAGGACAGGGAGGGGATATACGCATGCGTACTCAAGTGTTTGTGTGTGCGGTTTCACTGCAAGCTGGAGGGCGGATCAGAACTTGCTCTGTTTTAACTTGTCGATGTGATAGCAGAGCTTGAGAGCCGGGCCCAGTTTGAGTCCCAGGTACTTCATGATCATGTCACTCTTCAGTAGGAGGAGAGCATCTCCATCAATCTCCTGAAGAACCAATCACAAGCCAGTAAAAACACAGCTTAGGGAAATGCATCACAGAAAGAAAATTGACCTTCAATACAAAGGGGAAGCTAGTGCTACTAAAAATTATAGGTGACAATACACTGCTTGATCATAAAGGCCTGTGATGAAATGTATGTAGCATATTCATCCATCCATACATTATCTGTAATTGCTTATCAAGTTCAGGGTCACGGTGGGTCCGGAGCCTACCCGGAATCACTAGGCGCAAGGCACAACCTAGAAGGGGTGCCAGTCCTTCACAGGGCGACACACAGTCACACATTTGCTCACTCACACCTACGGACACTTTTGAGTCGCCAATCCACCTACCAACGTCTGTTTTTGGACTGTGGGAGGAACCCGGAGCACCTGGAGGAAACCCACGTGGACACAGGGATAATACACCAAACTCCTCACAGACAGTCACCCGGAGCGGGACTAGAATCCACGACCCCCAGGATCTTGGAGCTGTGTGACTGCTACACTAAATGCTGCGCCATGTAGCATATTGCAAATTTAAACGATACTGTTAATACACTGAATTAGGAACACCCTAATGTCCATACACTCACTGTCCATTTTACCAGGTCCACTGACCAGCCAACAGTGTCCACTGATGAATGAATAGAGGACGACCATCACAAACTGTCCAGCAACTCTGTCTGACTTTAAATCTACAAGGTGGACCAACAAGGTAGGAGTGTCTAACAGAGTGGACACAGTGTTTAAAAACTCCAGCAGCACTGCTGTGTCTGTTCCACTTGTACCAGCACAACACACTAACACGTCACCACCAAGTCAGTATCACTGCAGCACTGAGAATGGTTTACCACCCAAACTATATCTGCTCTATAGGGGTCCTGACCATTGAAGAGTAGGGTGAAATAAACTACAAAGTGCTCCTGTACGGTCAGTGGAGCCGATAAAATGGACAATATGCGTAGACAGCATACAGAGACATTTTGTTCAACTTTACTTCTAATAGAAACTTCCTACATCCACATAAATACGGGCAGTATTTTTACTTTCCCAAAAGAAAACGGGTGCGCCAAGTACTCCACATATTTCAGACAATCAATCGGAGCATCTCTACTGAGAATATTGTGTTGTGATGCCTTAACTATGGCAGATTTATAACCTGTGTTCTTGCATCCAGAAGGTTTTCATAGCTTTCATAAAATACATTCGGATTTTGTTCTTTTGGATCTTGACTGATTTAACTGATTGATGCTATCCTGCTCTGAAACTGTAATGCATAAAATTACAATCCAACACAATGTGTGTCCTGTCTGGATATACCAACACTGTATGCAGGTGAACTCACATGTTTTCGGAACAGCTCTACATGGGGTCCCAGGGCCTGAGGGTCTGCATCTTTAATGAACCATACCACTTCCTCCACACTCCACCGGGATGGGTCTTTACTGGAGGGAGGCTTTGACTCACCTGCCTCTGGCAACGGACTGTAGGCTGATAAAGAAAGAGAGAAAGAGAGTGAGAGAGAGAATATAATCTTCATAAAAGTTCAAAAAAATATACATGTTCTATGGAATATGAAAACAACCTAATTAGTGGAGCCAGCAATATGAGCCACACCCATTGCTAATTTATGTTAGGTGCAGAAAACACAGCCTTGAATGATATATGTAGAGAGTCAGTCTTCACTCAGCATCATTGTATGATCTCATTAATGCTTTTTTGGTGAATGAAAATCCCCTCTGCCATATTCCAAATTAGAAATTCTTGTCCTCAAGGCTGAGCTGGTTACAGTAGCAAGGGGGGCAAATTTAATATAAATGACCAGTTTTTGAGTCGATAAGCAAATACTTATTCATGTATTGTTTTGGTGTCCACATACTTTTGGACATGCATTACTAAAAAAATGATTGTATATAATAAAATGAAATAGACAAAGGATAATAGGTGTTGTAAATATTTCCCTGTATTATCTCTAGATATGTACAGTTGACCAACAATCTGTTTTTATTACCACTTCTGTTTCCTTCCTGGAATGTGCTGGGGCTAGCTGCCTGTCTGCACACTCCCCCAGAATACGTGGGGCCGGAGCGAAAGCCATAGCTGGATTTAGACACTGTGTACGGTGATGACATAGCACCAAAAGTGGTGTCACTAGGGTCACTAGAGTAGCGCTTGGACTCCATTTGTTCAGTGTGGTAGTCATCCATCATAGAATCTGCTGCACAAAAAGAGGACATTAGTGAAAATTGTTTTCATCACCAGATTAACATCTCTAGAGCTACACTGAAAAATTAACAAGAATTTATAATCGATAATGCTCCTAAATTTCCAGAGCCTTAATATGGTCCACATCTCAGTTTCAGCACCATAACTACATTACTTAATTAGTTCACAATCAGCTCAAAGGACATTTATTCCTCAGACTTAAGTCATTTTCTCATACAATGACTATCAAATTACTTTAAATGAATGCTATTAATTTTAAAGGAAAATATTTGCTGGCATTTAAAAGGTTAAATATGTGTCACACCTACACGGGCATGTGTGCAAGCTTGCTCAGAAAACACCTGTACCACTCGAGACACCAATCCCACTTTTAGTTCCATTAACTGCCAGCATGGGGCTTTATCATCATGGGAAATCTCCATGGAAACCTCTAAAGCAGTTGCATCATCCTAAACTTCGTGACCTGATCTTCTGAATTCCTCCTGCTGCTTCCACAGCCAAGGAGACAGAAAAACACCACAGACGCCCAGCACTTAAACCACAGAACACTGGAAGAGCGATTAGCCCTCTGACTGCCACTTAAGAGAGCTCAGCTAGGACTAAAGGCCTCCTCCAGGCTCTCAGCGGGGGGGATCAGATAAGAGACTCAAAAAATAAAAGCAAAGCTAAGCAGTCCAAAAAAATAAATATATAAATAAACGCCTCACGAGAGAAAATAGCTCTGAGAGACAGTCTGGTTCAAAAAGCAGTAAACAACATAGAAATGAAATAAGTATGTCTCAGCTAAAAAAAAAAAAAAAAAAATGAGAAGAGGGAAGACAGCGTACTTGACTTGGCCTGTCCATCCAAGTGCTTGTCAGTGTGGAAAGAGGAAGAGGAGGAGGGAGAGGAAGAAGGTGCGATGGGCTGGTCACTAAAGAGATTTTCACACAGCAGGCTCCGGCACAGCTTCTTGAGGAAGCGCAGGACATAGCCCACGCTGTTCACCACCGGCAGACTCAGCAGGTGCTGCTTACCATCAAATGTGGCTGTGTGGAAAAGACAGAGTATGGCAGGGTATGACGGAGGACTCTCCACTACTTTTTTTGCCTAGTTTGGAGTCAGAAATTTGCTTCCCTAGTCCTGACGCTATGAGCCTAATGCTGCTAACAAGTGGACTTGCAAAGATCATGATTCCTTATATCCCATGTTACAAATGCACAATTCTCAAAATGTGTTGACTAAATGGACCTATGACAATCAATAGCATATTTTCTATACAATTATTTTATCCAAATTCACATTTAAATGACTTTAATATGAACTTTAGTATGTATATAACTCTTCATTGTGTATAACTACAATTGCCACCACTGCCAAACTGAAGAAGCAAATTTCACACGTCACATTTCTTTCTCAGTGGAATTCTACCTTTAGTAACCATTTGGTTGATAGTGGATTAACAGTTTAATGAAGTATTACTACAATACTGTTTTTTGTGTGTGTTACCTGATATTTTCTCGCCTCCATAGCCTTGTGTGAGCAGAGTGAAAACTGCTTTTTGTTGGTAAGCACTGTCAATACAGCCTTGCACAGCCTGCTGTAGCACCACAGAGGGCCTGGCTGGACCTAAGTGATCGGGCAGCTGCAGAACCTTCTGCCTGTCCAAGTTAGGACCTGTGTTTACCTGCTTATTCACATAGATACACACTAGAGAGAGAGAGAGAGAGAGAAATATTAGCACATTCAGAAACTGAAAATTAAGTAAAAATTAGAGAATACAAATATAATATTTATTCATTCATTCATTCATTATCTGTAAGCGCTTATCCAGTTCAGGGTCGTGGTGGGTCCAGAGTCTACCTGGAATCATTGGGCGCAAGGCGGGAATACACCCTGGAGGGGGCGCCAGTCCTTCACAGGGCAACACACATTCACACATACGGACACTTTTAAGTCGCCAACCCACCTACCAACATGTGTTTTTGGACTGTGGGAGGAAACCAGAGCACCCAGAGGAAACCCACACAGACACAGGGAGAACACACCACACTCCTCACAGACAGTCACCCGGAAGAAACCCACACAGACACAGGGAGAACACACCACACTCCTCACAGACAGTCACCCGGAGGAAACCCACACAGACACAGGGAGAACACACCACACTCCTCACAGACAGTCACCCGGAGGAAACCCACACAGACACAAGGAGAACAAACCACACTCCTCACAGACAGTCACCCGGAGGAAACCCACACAGACACAGGGAGAACACACCACACTCCTCACAGGCAGTCACCCAGAGGAAACCCACACAGACACAGAGAGAACACACCACAGTCCTCACAGAGAGTCACTCGGAGCCCCTGGAGCTATGTGACTGCGACACTACCTGCTGCGCTACCGTGCCACCTCTTTAATATTTAATACAATTAAATTTCTAAAATAGAAAAACATTCCAGCATTATGTTTTTAGCAAAAATACGTAAGAGTAAATGATACACATTACAAAGACCAGAAGTTTTCTCTCTTTTCTTATTATTTGTATAAAACCTTTAATCAATTTAACAATTAGCACCTGTTGACAGATTTAAATTTTTTTTACTTGCACTTAAGTATATTTTAACTCCATATTTAAGTTCAACTGAGCAGGACTTTAAAAAATACAGTAATTTTAATACATTTTCTTTGCCTCCCCCAAACTCAATGGCATATCAGATGTAAAGTATACTATATTTACAGTCTTCATCTTTCTGATAAAATACAGAAAACCTTCCCACTCAAATCAGGCTCTTTTTCAAGCATGCTGGAAATCACACCCAGGACAATACACATGAAATGCACTGCAGATACAGTGAGGGGAAGAGTTTTTAGACTTTTGTTTTTGTTATTTCAACTCATTATCCTGAACAACTTGCCAACCTTTTAATGCACAAATGTTCTGAAAAGTAGACATCAGATAAAACAATGCAATGTGTAAAAATAATAACAGTAACAATTTTCTAGCGGACTTTAGTATTCCACAATACAAAGACAAACGGCAGATTTACTCTGACAGACGACGCCCATCAGCCCAGTTCACAACACACACACAACCCATCCTCCATTCGGCTAAACACAACACGCACCAGTGGTTCACATTCAAATCCTCGCTTCAAATATTTGTTGGAGAATCTTCAGATATTTGAGCTTGCACCTTTGAACAGCGCTGCAGAGTCGAAGACAGGCGCAAATACATTTTTCATATGTGAGAGACAGAGAGAGAGAGACAGAGATTAACCCTGTGCTGAAAGTGAAAAAAGCTGGAACTGAGAGGGGGGAAAATGAAAAATTTAAGTGCTTTTGGTTCCCTTTAAGAGGTCCCCATTTTGAACTGCAGCAACAACGCGACTGTTACCTGTAATGGAGCAATCCGCAAAATGATTTTTGTAGCCTACTATCTGATGAACATGTAGATGATCATAATGGCAAGCTCCATTTCACAAATTACAGATCTCAGCTTAATGGGCTTGGGACCTGAATAACTCCCAAATATACATAAAGATTTTAAAGATATGTTCTTCTTTTGCAGACACAGAAGCACTTAACAAAACTTTAGGAAGCTTTAGTAAACACCAGAGCTATTTTCAAAAGAGGGAACATAGCAACCTACGTCCTAATTAAGGACCTAAACCAGAGAAAACCTTATTTTCCTTTCTTTGTGGAAAGAAAAGTTTCAGAACACACACACACACACAAAATGTGTGTGTATGTATATATATATATATATATATATATAACAGTTGTAGTATTCCTGAAGGTTCCTATACAATTTAACATGTTATATGTAGGTGTATATATGAAAAAAGCCTTTGTTAAAATCTTATGTGTTTAATTGTGGCCTTTTTTTTAAACAATGAAATTTTACTTCCATTAAATTTCTAACCACACAACATTTGGAAAAATTAGAATAGAATCAAAACAGAAAGAGTTAAAATACTGCAGCTAATAAAGCCAAACCATGCTTTTATCTTTTAAAAGTGTTTCATGTTTCACCAGGGTCTTATGCACTGATACATATTGTTATATAATGTTAAAGTCCCAACTATGTATGAGAATAGGAGCTAGAATTAAATAAGTAACAACCCATGCTTTACATTATTATTTTTTGTTATATTTTTCCATGTATATTTTCCCTGATTTTCAATTAAAGTCAAAAAACACGTTTCTTTCCATTACTACTTACTGTATTATAACTTTTGATTAAAAATATATTTAAAAAAATATGACAAAAAATAAAAATGTAAAGCATGGGCCTTCTATTATTTTTTTTGCAAAACAGCATCAGCATTATACTGCAAACCTAATTTACTGGAAAAGAGGATTACTTTGATACAGTCTTATTGCTATCCTGCATCAATCAGCTACAGTCTCATGTTTAAAATAAAACTAAAAGAGCGGAATGTCAGATGAAACAATAACAGTTCCAAACTGCTGTCCTCCAGCAAACACAGGAATAAATAAGTGAGAGAAGAGCAGAAATATTTGGCTACAGTGTAGGCAGATACTAGAGGGGTGAGGGGGGTGGGGAAGTATAAGGGGGGATAAGTGGGGGATAAAGGGAATGAGCCTGAGGGAACAGTGTTTGTGTGTGTGTGTGCGTCTGTGTGTAGGAATTCTCCAATCACTCAGCGGCCCGCACCAGCCAAAAAACACACACACACACACACACACACACACACACACACACACACACACACACACACCGCCCCTCTCATCTGTGCCGCGCTGCTGCTTTTATGTGACAGATCGACATGCTCAGGGATTTCCTTCGGCGTCTGTCACATAGATGGCCTGATGGCCATCCGTCTCTCTCTCTTTGTCCAACACACACACAAACACACACACATCAATGCATGCTGAATTCATATTTCTCTAACCAAAAGAGGAAGACACATTTCTGTGTGTGTTTGTCAGTGTGTGTTGGTTTTTACATATTTTCAGGACAAGATTAGTACTGATTTTGTCAGAAAAAACAAGGCTAACAGGACTACAGTACAAAGCAATAAAGGCAAGATTTGTTTTGTTGTTAAGAGGAGATTACATATAAAATTATCTATCTACATATACGTAATTACAATACAAAGGAAAACAACAAAAAATATTTTATTAAAATATATAAAAAAAAAAAAAAAAAGATCACTGCATGACCTTGGTTCTACAGTATTTTATACAGCATTAGAACTTCTTTTGGATATTCATCTCAAGTGAAATGCTTCTGTAAAAGAGCCCTAGCATTTCTATATTAGCACAATTGAAACAATTGTACACATGTCCTGGCCTTGTATAAAAAATGAATGTTGTATGTGTGTGCGTGATTGCAAAATGCTCAAGTCGGCAATGAAAACTGAGCTGGATGGGACATGACTCATTCCTTCCCTAATATTAACCATTATTAATGCTGTGCTTGTACATGATTACAAACAGGGTTCAATATCAGTTCAACCACAGAAGAGCACATACAACTGGAAACATCAGAGCCAGTGGTAATGACCTGAGGTCGGCAAGGTCATGACCCCCAGCAGCAGCAGCCGCTGCAGCAACTCCCTCTGCAACCCCCACCACAAACACAGCCCTCCATGGATTACACACACAATGAAACACCAGGGGAGGGTTGTGTGGGTGGGAGGGGGAGCCTGTGTATAAGGCAGAAGTAATTCTAGAAGTCATTCTAGGTGGAAAACTAGAAGCTGGTTCACTGCTGCTAAGATGGAAATAAGAGGGCAAGTGTTCAACAGCCTGCAGGCTCCAATATATACCTCATACACACACAAAAGAAGCCCATTTTTCTGGGACTGGTCTTTAACGCTGCAGAGCTCCACATAATCCTTTTTATCTTCTTAAATAGGTATTGGCTTCATGACTATAATATTTTAATCATGATCATATAAAATTACATAGCAATGCACATTCATTAATATAATATTAATCTATTTTGGGTGAAAAAAAAACAATGCATACGTGTCTAAAATTCTACCACCAGTTAATATTAGTCAAAATGTTTAAAATATTATAATAACTCGTAATTTTGTTCTTGTTTTCCAGTTTCTTACTCAAATTTTGAATTATAACTTTCCTCTTCCAACACATCTGTGTAAAAGCCAGAATTTCACTGTTATTCCATTGGTGGCAGATTTTAACCAATGCTATGAGGAGCATTGGACAAGCATTATATAGTCACTATTCTTAATATCAGCAAGTTTATTTAATATAAACTACACAGGTTTTCAGTTCTTGCTTTCAGCATTTGAGATTTGAGCCAGTGGGGATGGACAGAGTTCTACACTAAAGAAGATTCAATGACGTAGTAAATACAATTACATTCTAGCTTTTTTCTGGAATGTCACTTGTAAATCCCAGAAAATATACAATCTAGTGACACGTTAAGTATTGTGAAAATGCTTATAGAATTGTGATATTGTTTTTTGCCATATCAACCAACATGAGCCTTATTTTCATGTGCATAAATAACCCTGTATATTCTGCTGGTTTTTATTATGTATAACATCCATCCATTATCTGTTACCGCTTATCCAATTTAGGGTCGCGGGGGGTCCAGAGCCTACCTGGAATCATCGGGCGCAAGGCGGGAATACACCCTGGAGGGGACGCCAGTCCTTCACAGGGCAACACAGACACACACACACATTCACACCTACGAGTCGCCAAATTATGTATAACAGTTACAATTTAAATAAAATATTCATGTCATTTTCACTAAACAGGCTATATTAATTAGCAAGGATATGACTTTGTATATAATTTACTGAATGTGTAATTGGAAGATTATGTCTGAAAGGCCATATTGGTCGGTGCTCTTCAGTAATGCGCCCAGAGACCTCAAAACTATTAACCTTTAGAAAACATCAGAGATAATTACTCTCCTTTTCTCATTCGTTGTATTTCCACTTGGGCAATCTGACCCTCTTGGATCACAAGGCCATGAATACTACAATAATGAGTATGTATGTGTATGTGTAAACATGGTTTACAAACATTACACTAATTTAACATGCAATATAACAGAAAATGTGTAATCAAATTCATCTACTATTATACAGTTAGTAAGAATTAAACTATTAAGTGACTGTAAGGATACACCATGCTCCTATCTAATTAATTACATAAGTATAAACCTAACAAACTTATATCTCAAGTATGACTTTTTAACAGGAGAAGAAAAAGATAACATAAAATTTGAAATTGGAAATCAATACACTGAATGATCACTGAAAAAGAAACCTACCTTGTATCTACAGTCATTGTCCATTTTATCAGCTACACTGACCATACAGGAGCATTTTGTAGTTCTACAATTACAGACTGTAGTCCACCTGTTTCTCTGCATACTTTCTTATCCCCATTTCACCCTCCTCTTCAATGGTCAGGACAGTGGATCAGACACAGCAGCGCTGCTAGAGTTTTTAAAGCCCTCAGTGTTACTGTTTAACTGAGACCAAAAATAACCGGCCAAAAATGTCCTGTGTCCACTGATGAGAGACTAGAGGACCACTGCACAACACAAACTGCACAACAGACAAGGTGGACCAATGAGATAGGGTTTCTACCAGTGTGGACAGTGAGTGGACACAGTCTTTAAAAACTCCAGCAGCACTGCTGTGTCTGATCCACTCAGACCAATTCCTAATCCAGGGATCATTCAAATTATATAAAAGCAATGTATGTATGATGAGATTCAGACCCAATGTATAGCAGGAAAGCTGGACATTTCAAAGTATGTCAAAAAAGTACAAAATGGAAATTTAGGTTGTTGTTTATCATTGTCATACAACAAACCAAAAAAACAATAAACTTGTTAAAACATATAAAAGCTAATAAACTCCATGGTATTAAATGCTCTGACATGAAATATACTTAACAAAGGAGAGATTGTTGGTGTTCCATAGTATACCACATAGTTATAATTTCATTATTTCACATCTTCATATTGCTTAAGAAGAGCTGTTTAAATAATTTAAATGATAAAATCAATACAACATTACACCAACCTGACTGCTGTTCTAAATGACCCGAAACTACACACCAGTCAAAAGCTTACACCAACGCGCACCATCAGCACTTTAGGTTATAAATATGAACAAAATCATGGCTATAATCACTGTTCTGCTTCATGAATTGGGTTAGGGTCCCTGCTGGACAGTAAACAGTGAGGTTATTGTTGAGGAATAGACAGAACCAAGTCCTTTAATGCACTTAGAGTCCCTTTGAGAATAGTGAAGATTCATATCCTGTTCTATTGCAGCTTTATTTTTTTTTCAACAGGCTGAGATCATGGCAGCACAGAGTATTTATACACTGGAGGGCAGACTGTGTGTAGGTGAGTGTGTGTTCTTTACCTGTGAGGACCTCTGGTGTGGCAGAGTGGGGAACAGTAGCAGCATCCTGGGGGATGGAGCTCATGTCAGGTTCTGGAGTGCTGCTTGGAGGGGAGATAGCAAGAGGGGTCATCGCCATTCGAGACTTCAGCTGCACACACACAGACACACAAAAAACACACAATGAGTACAAATACACCATTATTATACTAATAAGTGTATTCTGCTACTTTAAGATGCACCTTTTATAGTCAAAAATGTTTAATGGAGGAAAAGAAGTTGGAATAAACCATAAATAAACCATCTACCAAACTCATAGAAATCCAGGCATTTAATGGGAAACCCTAGAGCTGCCTCACGCAAGCATAAGATCACCACAATCAATGTCAAGAGTCAGTAAAACTCCCCTGCATCAAGCAGTGGACGAGGGTTTGTGACTGAATGCCATCAAATCCTCACAGCAATTTTCCGATGTTTCAGGAGCAGTCAAGGAGACAAGAACCTTCAAGGCAGAAGGAACAACGCAGGAGGGTTTGAAAAAGATGGGAAAATGCCAAGAGTAAAGTGACTTGGGCTGAGCTTTGGAAAGCCGAGAAACACCATTTCCAACTTTTTATCCAGGCAGCGTACAATGTGTTTCCAAACCCACATGGGATAAAGCAGCCATCATTTCAAGCACAGTTCTCTGGAGCACATCCTTAGCTGCTGGCCAAAGTCACCTAGAGAGGGACAACACAGCTGGAGATATGATCAAGCCCTGAAGCTTTCACTGCAGGAATAATTTGGGTGAAGTGGTCCCTAGCATCCAGGAAGGTGTTTGTCAGCCAATAGAACATCTGCAAGTAAGTCCTCTGTTGGTTGACCTCGAATGGCAGCTGCAGTTCTCCTGCCATACTCTAGCCACCACTCTGCGACCGGACACCATCCTTTTGTCTGAGTTCACACTGATCCATTTATATTGAAGATCTGAGATTTTCCTCTCTCTCTTTTTGAAAATATCCTGTCCAGACTAAAATGAAAATGCTGCATTCACGCATTCAGTCCAGCAGGAGGTCATAGTATCACTTAAAGCGAGGCATCAATACATGAGAGAAACCCAGAAATTTAAATACCCAAATTTAAGTACCCAGAAACAGGCACACTGTGTTTCTTTCATTTACATAAGAACAGTTTTCGTGTGGACAGGAGGCCAAAAAGCAGACAAAAATAAAAAAAACAGTTTTTAAAAATAAATGGATCCGTGTGGATGGGGCCTGAGTCTACCAAGCAAGTGGTGCTGCTGGAGCTGACAGGCCCATGGGTAGATCTCCTGGAAGACCCCTGTAATAGGAAGTCCTCCAAGTAGACAGCACTGCTCGGCTACAGCCAGGAGGCTGAACAAAGAGAAAGGTTTCTCCCACTGGATGTTGGATGTAGGAGATTTGCAGCTTATTTTTTAGCAAGAGCACTCAGCAATTTGGGAATAGAAAAGAGGAGGAAGAGAAGAGACATCCACAGTACCAACAGAGAGGGCCTGAAGATGGCAAAAAGTTTCACTACGGGGTCATATGGCGCTTTTCCATTGTATGGTACCTACTCTACTCGACTTTACTTGGATCTACTCGCTTAGTACCTGTTTGGTTTTCTGCTATAAATTACACCACCACTCCAAAATATAACCACCCCAAAATTCACAATGTGGCATTGTAAAACACTGTCTCTATTGGGAACTGCAGGCTTTAAAAACTACGGCAGCGGCCATATTAACGGTCCTTTACTTAACATGCATTTGTATGTTGTTATTGTATACTGGGACTGTACACAGTGCTGTGATCAGTAGATTTGTCAAAGACTTGATTCTTTTGTTGGTCAACAATCCAATGAGCATCTGAAACTCTTCAATAGACCACAAAGTAATTTTATGAGCTGCTGTTGTGAGTCGGATAAAAACAAATAATTGCTAATTTAGCTTGGCAATTTTACAAACGGCTACTTTGTGCTGGATGTATGCATTTCATCATGTAGACAAGTCTCTCTGTCCAATTAGTTCTCTACAATAATTAAACGTTACTTGGGACCAGGAGCCTGCCGGGACTGAAAAAGTACCCCGTTCCAGGTTCCAGGGACCAGATTTGGAAAAGGACCAATTTGCACACCAGGGAGGAAATGCATGATGTTTAAAGACACAATGATTAAAACGCCCAATGATTCCAGGAACATCACTAAAGATGTGTTTAAAGGCATCAGTTGATGCATGACATACTTTTCATTCCACAAAATACATGCATGTATCATACCTCACTTAAAAAATAGTCCCATTTGAAGCTATCCTTCAACTTTAAGCTGAATGGGCAGATTCTACTTCATATTTTAGTGAACTGGTATTTGTCACACAAATCACAAAATACAATGAATTCAAAATGGACTATTGTTCCAAACAGGGATTTAATAGTGGACTTATTTTAATGCTTGACATAGTTTAAATTTTTGTTTTACAAACAGAGAGAAAATTTAGTTTGTTTCTTCTATATCAGCCCTTTTTTAATTAAAACCAGCTGGAGTGTTTTAATAGGCAGCAGACCCCCACTGACCATGTAAGGAATACAGGTAACAAAATCAGAACTTTCCTTTATTTTACTAATGCACCCTCATGATTACACACACACTCCCCCACCCCCACCAATTTCTCTAAATCAGCAGCAGTAGTAGGAGGCTTGCAGTCAGACACATGCAGCTAAAAATAACCCTCACTACAGCAGCAGACTGCAGATACATCAGTCATTGTGAAACCACACACACACACACACACACACACTCTTTCACCAGCTCTCTCTCTCTCACACAGACACCCCTTCAGTAGGAAACATGAATGTGTTCCATTGAAAGTGTCTGGATTCTACGAGAAAACAGCAGGAGAAGAATGGAAGCAGGAAGAAGTGTGATCTCCATGCACAGTCATAAAGCACATGTGAAAGCTGATTCCTGAGATTATGCCAAAAAAAAACCATTCTTGGACACACTTACAGCACATGCTTGTTTTCATACAGTAATAGGAAGTGGAGTTATATGGTGTTTCATATGCACAATAAATATCTAATTACTAAGGCTGTAAACTCCATTTGTAGTATGTACACACAATAAATTATGATCACACATCCTGTTAATGTTGTTAATGAATTTTCCTAGTTTTACCCTTCAAAACATCTGTGCAGTGCAGGGCTATATCTCAGACACTTGTGTCATGTGTTGTTAATATAGAATATAACATTATGCTCTTAACCATACTGACTTACCATTCTTACACCTTATAGACAGTGAATGTAGTTTTAGGAGTCTTGCACTCACATGTAGAATAAAGACTCGCATGTAGAACAAAGCATTTTTACCAGCTCAGAAAAACCAACTCTAGTCTTCTGTGTAGGATTCATTTAGTAATTTCCACTACACTACACTACTACAACCCACCAATAATACTCATCTGATCTGCATATAGCTTAAAGGCTTTTAAAGCAGACTTTGCTGGACAGTGGTCACAAAAGTACTACAAAACTCAATGAGCAGCTGGCTAACAAAAGCAGTAGCATTTTAATGCATTCCAATATCAGTTCTAGACAGACCAATCCCTGGATTAGGTACACCTACCTTGTATAATAGTACCTTGTATAAACACCTACTATTGTATAATATTTTATGTTTGCTGTTTATATTCATGCAAGATTTTGGGTATGGTTTTTTTTTTTTTTTTTTTTTTACATTATTTTAAACCAATTCATAATCTTGTTTATTTACTGTTGTTTACAAAATAACTAAATGTTTACTTTTTTTGTAAGAATGTTTGATAATGTTACATTTATACTAAAAAAAGGTTTTAAAATTTGTATTTTAAAAACTTTTTAAAATTTGTATGTTCTTGAAATTAATAAAATATATACTTTCAGAGATTGTCATATTGGCAAGAATACCGTTATCACAAAAAACCTGAAATATCATATTATTTTAGGGCCATATTGCTCACCCCTATTACACACTAGACGTTAATAATGAAAATTACAAACAGCATTCAGCTTATAAATCCTATTGGTTTGCACTGACAATGAAGTTGAGCCTGGAGTTTCTACAAAACCAGAACATATTTTTCATGAAAATATATTGTCACTCTCCAATGAAAAACATCTCTCAATATAGTAACTTTACAGCAAAAGGAAATAACCTTCTTAACTTTCAATGGAAGTATATGAAAATACCAAGTAATTTTGAAGATTTTTATTGGTCCAGTCGTCACAACATTTCCAAAGATGAAGGACAGCTGCTGTGTTCTAAAGATGTAGTAAACAAAAATTGACCAAAATGGAGATGTGTTTTTAATTGGATGTCAAAAATATGAAAGCATACATACACACAAATATAAAATGCTTTCTGACCTTGAATCCAGGTTTCCTCCCTCTCTTCTTGGGCACTTTGATTGGTGGGAGGGATTCTGGGTAGTGGTTCTGGTACTCAGGGTGCCTTTTGAGTGGTGGACGTCCCCTCTTGCGACCTGGAACTTTTCCGGTTGGGGGTGGGAGGAAGGAAGGGCTAACTGCCACAGGTGACTGCATCTCTCCAGCCCCTGTCTGTCCAGACACAACAGGAATACTCATCAGACCTGGAACACACAGAGAAAAAGAGATATTTGGAAAAGTTATCTATAGTTATCCTCCTAATTCTCGAGTTTCCTTTTGGGTGGTTGGTGGATTAGTTATTCAAAGGTGTCCATAGGTGTGAATGTATAAGTGTGTTGTGCCTTGTGATGGACTAGCGCCACATCCAGGGGGTGCTCCTGCATTGTGGCCGAAACAGAAAAGCAGTTACAGAAAATGACTGAATGAATGAATGAATGAATATCAAAATAAAAACTGTACACCACTCTGAATAAATGCCAGAAATTAAAATGTTATTAAAGCTACAAGTAAAAGGAAGCGCAAAACCACAATGTCATCAGCACATTTTAACATCCTGACCACGTGAAGAAAAGCATGTCTGCATGACCGCCAACAACTTACACTGCAACCTGTAACTTAGCTCCACTGGTAAACATCAGCAAAGCAGGCAGCTAAACAGGAAGAAAAGTAAATAATACAGAAAACTGCTCACTCCCTCATTAGTTCAGAATTTTTACTGAATTACAGACATGACTCAGTACTTTTACCAGTGTTTTGTAAAATTGACTGTAAAAAAAAAAACGTAATACAGTGTTATATGTATATAATATAACATATTTGTGAAAAAAATAACCACCTTAAAAATACAGCACTAATTTTACAGCAATTTGCATGCACAACCAACAAGGAGCTGGAACTATAGCTTCCATATTTCTTGGGCATTTTAACAACATTGTATTCAGTAATTATGGAAGAATGCTTAATTCAAAACCTCATCCAAACGTACCAGCCTAAACAAACAGCAGCATTATTAGACGAGGAAAAAAAAAAAGCTTGAAGCTAAGATAGAGGTAGTGTAGAATGTTGTGTGTGGCACAAACACTGGGAAACCACGAAAAAAAGCATCTCATCTTCCCTCAACTAGCACACACACATACACACGCTATTAGTCTCTCTCCGTCTCTGCCGCTCTCGTCCCCTCCCCCATCCCTCGTTCTGTTTCACCCCTCCCCCTCCAGCTGTGGAGCCTGGTCTCTGGATCAGATCCTGATGGACGGCTTCCCTGCTCCTCTCTCTCATTCATCTCCTCTCCGTCTCTCTCTTACTCCAAACAGGGATTCCTCACAGAGGGAAATGACAGTGCTGGGTTTCCCTTCACATATTTTTATGCATATTTTTACATACTGAAATATAAACATGCTTTGACATAAATGACAATTATTTAAGTAACTCCCAATTTCTGAAAGGAATTCTATCACTTTCTTCAGGTACATTTTTACAGTGGAAACAAATTTGACGCATAAATTACATACAGTCGAGGGCTGAGAGGTAAACTGGTGTTATTTCACCACTGCAATTTACAAGATTTATTACAGTGTACATAATCATTAATGTAATCAAAGTTGGGAAATTTAACCCTTTCAGAAACAATCAATCACCTATGTGCCCCAAAAAATGGACTGGAACTTAATTAATAGAATTTAACTGCAACTTTAGTTTAGTCAGAAGATAAAATGTGGAAAATATAAAGCATAATTGTAAATTTACAGGAGAAGTAAATTAAAGTAACTGTAAGAATATGTTATTCCATGTTATTTTGGAGCATTTCTATTGGTTCATTCATCATTACATTTCCACACAAAAAACAAGCTGCTTTGTTCAAATGATGAGGATTTGGTATATGATGAAGATGAAGGTATGATGAAGGTAAATGTTTTAATTGGACAGCAACAATATGTAAAATATGTCAGGTCACGGTTCAGTACAGAAATACAAGCTCTGGACCAAACTTTCATATATAATCATAAAAATGTAAATGCGAATAAATCGAATTAATTGAGCATCAATTCAAATATTTTGAACCACCACTTTTTACACCACTTTTTCCATTATAACATAAAAAGGTTATAATTAATACCTAATTACATCCATGCCCTCTGCAAATTTGCCTACCCAAGCAGAGCAGTATAGAGACAAAGAGGTTAAATCTCAACAAATCCAAGAGCTGAATATTTGGAGAAATGCTAGGCACGCACAGTGAAGCACTGAGAGTGGGCAGACTTCTGTGCCTTATAAAAAACACAAATATACATGTACTTATTAACAATTAAAAGAAACAGCTTGTGTGACAGATTTGAAACCTCAAATTTACACTCAGATAACACCTGCAAAAAAATCAGTCACCTGTCACATCTGCTTTTTCACACTGCATCCTTCCAAACCCCTCCCCCACTAACCCACTGTCTTTCTCTTTACCTCACTTTCCCCATCTTTTCTAATCTTTCCAATTTCAATCACTTTTATGCTCACTTTCCCGTAATATATTTCTCTATAGTAATGCCCTTCTATCACTCTTTTCTACTCTGTCACACACTACAATTTTTCCTTCCACATATATCCCATTCTATAAGTTTTTCCTTCCTTCTCTCTTTCCCATTGTTTCCATTTCCAGATCTCTTATTGTATAACCCATTCCATCAATCTACTGTCCATTTCTGTCTTCAAATTTCCTCCTTTAAATCTTTTTCCATCTGGCTTTTCATACTCTGCCTCTCTTTGTTTCAATATCTTTCCATTTCTACTTTCTCTGCATATATATCCCGTATTACTACTGTCATCACATCTCTTTTCTACCTTGTATAACTTATTCTTTTCTCTCCTTCCTTTTTTGAATCCATCTTTAAGTTTCTCCTGTTTTTACCCATTTTAGCAATTGCCGTATTTATCGTTCTATCTCTTCTTATTTTCCCCATTCTACAATTCTGCCATATCTATTTTGATTTTTACATTTATTTCTTTAAATATGCATTTGTGTTCATTCTCTCCATCTATCCTTTATCCTACTGTACCACTATTGTATATTACATTCCTTCTTTCTCACACTGCAACTTTCTGAAGCTCTTTCCTGTTTTACCAATTATTTATCTTATTTTACAACTTATCTTTCGTCATATCTTTGTTGTATTTTATCACTCTCATTACTTCTATTACTATTTCTCATCCTATCACTTATTACATCAAATTCTCTCTATCTGTTTTTACACATTTTCCCCATTTTGCCAGACTTGCCATCTTTCCTTCACTCTTTTTTCCACACTCTACTTTTTCATATTCTGCCAGTTTTAAATCCTTTTACTCCTATCTCGTTCTACCATTCTATGCATCTTTACATATATTTCCTTGTTCCTCTTCAGCCTCCTTTATCGCCACACACTTCATAAATATTCATCTGTCTACATTTCTTTGGCGTTTAATATCTCTCGTTAGTGAAGAGTACTGCGCATGCGCACTGTTAAATCCTCCTCAGCCCCTGAGGGAGGAGACTTTTCATTCTAATGCCACAAATTTCGAGCCCAACAAAATTTCCTTCAGCACAACTCCGCACAAACCTCGTAAAGACCTCACACAGCTCAACACAACACAACACAAACGCGGCAATTTCTCCTCGACTTCCCGCCTAATTCGTTAGCTTCTTTTTCGAATGCTCCGTTCCACCTTAAATGGTGCGGCAGACACAGCATAGCTGCACCGTTTAAGGTGGAACGGATATTCGAATAAGACGCTGTTGAATGAGAGCTAACTTTGGCCTCATGTCACAGTGTGTGTGTGTGTGTGTGTGTGCGTGTGTGTTGTTGCTCTGCGTGACGCGGCTTCCTTCCTCCCCTGTTAAAAAAAAATCATACATAAAATCTCGCACAGAGTAAAAGACACTGAGGCTGCTTCCAAACCCTCACAGCGGCGCACTACGCAGTCTAAAGAAATAGGACACCACCGGTATAAGTGCACTGATTACTAGAGTGTACTTTGTTGCCGTTTAAAACACACATACCGTTCTGCTCGCGTGCCTCCTCTCCGAGGGTCCCCTCGCTCTGCGCTCGCGATAATAAAAAAAAAAGCCCCGGCAGCACCGCGCGCGCGCTCCCGACGACTGCCGCGCGCCACGCAGCCGACACGCGCACTAAACGAACCCCCCTCCCCCTCCCTCAATGAGGTCGTCATGGCAACTGGGCCCCTAACATCCTCCCCCCATCGACAGCGGCTCGCGTGCTAGCTTTTACACGCATTTCAGCCTAGAGTAGTCTGTCCATATAAATATTAATGTCTTCAAAATTTTGGGCACCCCATGACATGATCTGATATTTTATGTTTCCCAAGAGTGGTCTTTGCAGTCCAGTCATCAAGAAAAACCTAAATAAAAATTGAACATCAAAATAAAACAGAAGAGAGTAGTTTAGCTGTAACTACACATTCACTTCCATTTATTACTTCTGGATCTACGAATATGCTCATACTCACTTTCACCAATCGTCAGCAGCTGAAAAGCCCTGCCTCACACGTTTGCATGACAGATTCGTTAGGTTGATGATGTAAGAAACCCCGGCTGTCTGAATTTGCCAATTTGACACGGTCTTTGGAACACTGCAGTTTCAAATCAATGCTCAGCCATGGCGTTGACTGCTTATTTTGCTCATGATTTGCCTTCTAGCGTATTAACAACATTGCACTGATATGTTAACAATGTTAAAAACGTGATTTTTTCTGGATGAGGTCTTTAAAAATGCTATTTTATGCATTTTGTTTATTTGTTTGTATTTAACACTGGGAACAACACACAATGGCCTATAAGAAAAAATGTTAATGTAATTTTATGTGTGAACAAAATGTTATTTTCAGCAAATAAACATAAACATGCTCAATAATTGATATAT
The DNA here is from genome assembly GCF_029633855.1 of Hoplias malabaricus. Lineage (NCBI taxonomy): Eukaryota > Metazoa > Chordata > Actinopteri > Characiformes > Erythrinidae > Hoplias > Hoplias malabaricus. Next base: position 36,175,746 of record NC_089806.1, on the reverse strand, counting down.
ATAGACTAGTATGCTGTTTTTATATTCAAAATTTGCCAATACATGATTTTCAATTTATAATCTGTCATTTGAATAGCACTGCTGCAGTTGTTTTATAAAGATGACAATACAAAGCTGCAGTAACAAATGTTGCTAATTTCTTATAGCGTATTCTGTTCATATACCAAAACGAAGGTCTATAAAATGTAATTAACGCATCTACTGGAACTCAATCTCGAAGCTTGCATTTGGTTCCTGCTAATCCTGTGCCACTAATGAAGACTGCGGTTTATTTTCTAATCTCCCCATTGCACACTGGAGAGATTGGGCTTTGTTATGCATTTCTGATCAAAATAACCAGAGTACAGCAGCACCACGATGGCAATAAAGCAAACATATTCCACACTGGTGTAAGAGGCGATTTTAAACCAAACCAAGTATTAGGTCAGAAAAAACTTAATTTTTTTATGTTTCTTATTCTTAACTACATGTCTATTACTACAAATAGCACCAATCTCTAGGAAATACTTACAAAAGCCTGAAATTCCATTGATTTTATACAATTGTGATATATTCAAAGATTTCATCTGAAGAGTTGAAACACTCAGGTTAACTTCTTATTCAAGTTCTTAATATTTCCAATTTGAACCAACAGTACTTTAATTACTGTAATCCTATAGCCACCCCCTCACCCATGCACACTCACAAATCCTTGGTGTAGTATGTTATGGCGTATGGTATGGCACAGCATATTAGGATATGGAATGGCAAGGTTTGTTTCAGATTTCAGAATAAATATTAACTAATATTTACACATAAGCCTCAAATATCTACATAATTTTTTGCATTTTTAAGTACCAAGTGTGTCCAACCCTTGCAAGTGTCTATACTTTTTTATCACCATCTGCAAACATATTTTTAGCTACGTTTAATCTTAGAAGTTGCTAGACTCATTACCACACCAAAATTCACATCACATCTCGGATTTGTTTCAGGAACATTTAGTTGTCTCTGTAACAGCTTCTTCACACTCCACAGCCATTCAGGATATCTCTCCACACTGTCTTTTGAAAACATGGACAAAAACATCTGTGTTTTTTCTCAGAACTGAAGCAAGATTAGAGCTCGAGTTTCACCTCTATCTCCAAGATACAGGAGAAAAGCTTTAAGTACTTTTTATCTGATGCTGACAGGTTTGGTTGTCTGCCAGGCCTTGCATGGTTGTTAAGAATCCTATTTTCTCTGTATCTCCAAGAGGATCACACGAAATGGATAGTGCCACAACTTTGATCTGGAAATTAATGGTTACTTTCCCTCATACACAGTTTTTTTTTTTTTTAATACTGATGCGATACAGGATAACAAGTTTGTAACATGTATACATCATAATCCAAGCTTTCTATTTAATTAATGTATGACAAAGATACACATTTGCATCTTCCCTCTGTGAAAAACAAATATAAAGGTAGTTGTTTGGATTGAAAGATCATATTGTTACTTCTGAATGTAAATTTATGTAGTTTGAGAGCTATATGAATAGTATATTAACAATAAATAAGCTTAAAAAACATGCCACTAGAAATACACGTTAACCCAGTTTTCCTGTCATTTTCAGGAACTTTTTATCCTTTTAAATTCAGACTTAAAACTTTAATCTTGGTGCCAAATATCCAAGCTAATGACAAACCACTTAAAACATATGAACACTTCCTACTGTGTGAGCCTAAAAGCACTGCTTGATTCTGTTGTATTCTGCTGTTTTCCTGTGAAAGGGTTAAAGCTGCAGACAGGGGTGTGGGTGGTGTGAGGAGGGGGCAATAAATTACTTTCCCTTTTTTCCACATTACCATTCTAGAGCTACAGAAAGACCACAAGCGCTGCGGCACACATTCAGCTATTTTTCCAAAGAGAACCATGCATACACACGCACAGGCGCACACACACACACACACACACAAACACGCACACAGAGAGAGAGAGAAACTCTCACACAAAATCTTTACTGCTTCTTCCATGTAAACACTCTCCCTCTCACAAAGACCTGCCTCTGACCTCCCAGAGGGACCCCTGGGTTTGACAAACTACTTCCAGGTCAACAGAAGTCCAGGCCAGTGATCTGGAACACACATAAACACAAACACACACACACACACCTTAGCGGCAAAAACAAATGAGGTGAGTTCAAGTTCAGTGTCCCCTCAGTGTCTTAATATTTAGAAGATAAAGGAATTTTAAAAGCCCTCAAAATGACTCAATTAATCTCTGAACTCCAGCTAGGTTTAATCACCCCATGGTAGTTCACAGAGTGGGCAGAGCAAGGTTTAATAATTTGGGTTTTACATGGCTACACAGTCTGCTAAATGTGTAAATTGTAAGTCTAAGTCAACTTTAGTGTACAAAATACAGACTAGATTCATGTGTATTAGCGTTACAGTAAAAATCTACATCCAATTATATAAGGCTGCATTTAAGCCTAACACTGCCAACATGTTCTGCTATTAGCTAGTAATATAAATGCATAAATTAATGGTGAAATCTAAAATTATATCTGCTGCTGATCATTTTTTAAAGCATTAAACTGATATCAATTACAGTTTCATGATTATGAATCTCTAACATTAATCATTTGGCTAAACTATTAAGTAGGATTAAAATTAATTGGTGTTTCCTTCCTAAAAAAACCTGTATAGAGAGCCTTTGACACAACACAGAAAATTTAATTTTTAAAAGTCACAGCACACAATGCATTCTCAGAGTGCTTTCTCCACAAAACACCAAAGAAAAAAATTAATGTTTTGGCATAGGAAATGTTACATAGAGGAGGACTTATATACAAAACACACACACACACACACACACACACGCACACACACATACACACACCTCAACGGCAAAGGGAAGAAAAAAAATCAAATAGGTCATCAGCAAGATCGATCACCCACAAAGGGTTGCCATGACAACAGCCCTCGCCAATAAAAAACAAAAGGGAAAGAGAGAGGGAGCGATACAGTCAGTCGGAGAAAAGAACATATAATTTTTTCTGTCCAACAAAAACCAGAACCCTCATTCACTCGTTCTGTGGTAGATCTGGTGTTCACTCAGGCTTATCACTACTACGGCTTTTCTTCTGCAAGAATCCGCTTCGCTATCATTCTCCTAAGAGTAGACAGGAAAAAAAAAACTTTCAAGAGGGTGCAGCTTCACCAACCACTTCAAAACACAATGGAGTCCCAAAAGCATGCTCCAGGAATGGACTACTACAGAAAACCACAAAGAAAAAAAAAACCCTAGGGACACTTAGTGTCTTCACCATAGTATGTTTCAAATGCATGAAAATTATTGTTATTTCACACCCAATAATGTAGCAATACATTGCAAAAAGTCATTGGCATCAACAGGCCTTTCATAATAAATACATTATAGACTTATAGACAATATGGACATTACTTTAAAATGTTTTGCTGACCTAGATATTCCCCCATTGTGTTTACTTGTGTGTTTGTTTTCATAAAAAAATAAATATACTGTTCTCATTTTCATACAAGCCATTATGTCATTCTAGTTTCAGGATATTTAGTATTTAGGATATTTAAACACATATTCCAATTGCTTTTTAAAGGGGTGTAATGTATTATTTTTGTTATATCAGTGGCATAATATGGTATTAACATGGCAATAATATAGTTTATTGTAATGATTTGTGGAACAATATATGACAAAAAAATGGCTGTTGACAGGCCTAGGTATCAATGTGAGGACCAGTTATGAATTATACATGCATTCAGTTATAGCCAAAATACAGTTATCTATATCCCAAAAATTCATATGTGCAGTAATTTCCCCTACATTCTAATTAAGAATTATTTATTATTTATTCTTATAAATTTTTTCAGATAAACAACATAACGTAACATAACTGTGTCTCTCACTGATGTGTTACACTTTTAAAGTGGCTGACTAGGATTGTTAGATTAGTTGTAATATCTACACTCACACCTTATTTAACTGAATTGTTCATAAATGGTAGTTGTTGTAATGTAATTTATTAAAATCTATTAGTATTTTTCTTTTTAGACAATACCCCCTGAAACATACAAAACATAAAGAACAGTCAAAATCAATAGATATACACCACCAACACTAGTCTCAGGGAGAACAGTAAATGAAGAATTACCAAACATTTTCCACAGACCTATCTGACACATACACAGCAGTGTGTTAAGTGCGTATGCCTGGGCTATTTCGAAGTCTGTGCGGGAGCTGCTGTGCCAGTGTCCTGTCCAGCTGACCACTCCCTACTGCAGTTAAATTTTTAATTTTCAAACGCCATATGGCTGAGGATGGGAGCCAATAAATCAAAAGTTAATTAGACGCATAGATTCATCTTGAGCAGCAACTCAATCATCCCAAGCCCATTAACAGTGCTGGAGGAGACAGACAGCTTTAGCCAGATAACTACTGTGGTTGTGTGGGCATTTGCAAAGTAGAGATAAAAAGAATGTAACAGGAAATCATACTTTTTTAAAGAAAACTGTATATAATCATTGGTCAAAAACCTTGTTCAGTCTCCAGCTCTGTAGGTTTTGAGTTTTGATTTTATTGGATGATATTTTGGAGAATTTCAACTGGTCTTTTCATTATGCCATCATACACAGTTTAAGGGCCAACTGCTTTTTTTCCAAATTAGGTAAAAAAAAATTAACAAAGTTTACTTTGACATCCAATATGCAGGTATTTCCATTTTTGTAATTTGTTGAGATCCGTGACCCTGAAATGGAGAAGCGGAGAAGAAAATGTTGATGAAGTTGTTGAGATTATCACAAAGTCACACCCTTGTTTTTTTTTTTTTTTTTTTTTTTTTCTTTGATTTCTTCACACTGGTGGCTGGGTTGCAATTTCTACAGAAAAAGCATAGATTTGTTTTGTCTATCCAATATGTTTAATTACAATACACATCATGTTTATGTGGGTGGCATGGACCTGGAGGTTGTGGGTTCAACTCTTGCTTCGGGTGACTGTCTGTGAGGAGTCTGTGTGGTGTGTTCTCCCTGTGTCTGCATGGGTTTCCTCCAGGTCCTCCGGTTCCCTTCCAAAAACACTAATTGGTAGGTGGATTGTGAGTGTGTGAGTGAATGGGTGTGTTGCTCTGTGAAGGACTGGCTCCCCCTCCAGGGTGTGTTCCTGCCTTGCGCCCAATGATTCCAGGTAGGCTCTGGACCCACCGCGACCCTGAACTGGATAAGCACTTACAGATAATGAATGAATGAATCATATTTATGTATAATGTTGATAATGACAAATCTGTTTCTATTTATGGGTACTTACTGTCTTAAAACACCATTCATGTGTCCATTTTAATTCAAAATTTTATCAAATCAAAGCTATTGTAAAACGTCTCAGTCATCAGGCAGTGTATTTGTAGCCATGTAATAGCTTTCTGTGAGGTAGCTTATAGAGGCACTGAAAACTTCAGATGTCTGGTTCCTATTTTAGGGGCAGAACGTTGTCTGTTCGATCCCCAGAGCATGCATGTCATGACTGAAGTGCCCTCGAGCAAGGCACCTAACCCCCAACTGCTCCCCGGGCACCTTGGCATGTGTGCCCACTGACCCTAGTGTGTAAATGTGTGTTTTACTGCACGGACTGGCTTAAATGCAGAGAACAAATTCCTCTGTGTGCAAGCACATTGACCAATAAAGTGATTCCAATTCTAATTCTAATTTCTATCACCACTACTCTGAACAATTCTGTACAGTCTGTAGATTTGTTGGAAAAGGAGCATTTCACAGCACTGAATGATTCTGTTTATATTTTAGTGAATAAATTATACAGACCTTTTGAAAAATGTGGGGAATTCTCCTTTAACTTCTGCCCAAAATCTACAGCATGCCCTCTCCAGAGGAAGAGGGGAAAAAAAGAAAAACAGCACAATCCATGCTCTCCATGATAAGACTGGGATGGCACCCAATAATCAAAGCATATGGAGAAATTTGTGCAGATAGAGGGGTGTGCTGATTGCTATTTTCAAAACTAATATAACATGATTCATTGCAGGCAGCTGTTGCACTGAAGGCTTTCTTCAAGCTACTGTATACATGAACATACACACACACACACACACACACACACACACACACACACACACACGGAGAGGAGACAGAGTTGTGGTATGTTCTTGATAGTGACCAAGAAAACAGAAACAGACCTACACTCCAAGACAGAGATCTTATCCATCTTAATTTAGCTGCGTATAAATACAAACAGACAAAGAGACAACTTCCATTGACTGGAATTTCACACTGAAACCCTGCCATTGACTCTGGCTCTCAACTGTTTGTGCTAATCCATGCCAAAACAATAAAAAGGAAACTGCAGGCTTTTAATAAGCATCTTTCGTCAACCCCTCCAGCCAACGCCTAGAGTCAGAGGAAGAAAGGAGGGGTGGTGGTGGTGGTGGTGGTTGGGGAGGGGGAGGTAAATATTCTAATAAATGCATTATCCACCACAAACAAGGAGAAGTTATTTACTACGCTGCACGTTGCCATGGCAACAGACAGGGGAAATCTGATACCGCAATAAGGCCATGTGACAAGGTGAGGCAAAAATAACTGCAAGTGTGTATGTGAGAGTGTTTCAAGGTGAGATACATTTAGGGTATGCACAGAATTCAGACGCCAAACCTCAGAGGGGAAAAAAAAGGATTTGAAGCTGTCTCTTTCCCTCTCTCCCTCTCCTTCTCTCTGAAAGATTGCAGTAATTAAGAATGGCTCACGTTAATTGTCACCTTTTCAGAGCTCACTAACCCTCTAAATCCCAGAGCTATGTTAAATGATGTGAAGATTTTTCCCCATCAACCCCCACCCCACCCCGCACTGCTCTCTCCTCCAAGGCATGTATTTTCCTGCCCTCTCTCCATCCCTACTTATCTCCTATATCTCTGGGCTTGTCTCTAAGCTCCACTGGAGTCTGATCATTTTTCTCCCTCCTAATTACCTCACCATCACTGAATCCAGTGTAAGAACAAAACCAAAATGATATATTTTCAGTGCAACAGTTAACGACCACATGATGTCAGCTGTATCCATTTGCAAGTCAGCAAATTTTAACATGCTATTAGCATTAAGAACAGCACAGATCTGTTGGACAGAGCCGCATGAGCAACAGGTCTCCCTGTACAGTAGACCCAGAAACAGGTGGATGTTTTAATATCTGAAATTACAAGCACAGTAAACGTGATATGTCTTATTTAAAATAAATTATATCATAGTATGTTTCATTAAGTGCCGTAAAGCAGAGAGGAAGCAACATACAACTGACATACCAAACCACTGTGGCAATGCTTGTTGGCTTTCCTAATGCAAATTAACTGAGGAGTATCATGAATATCATGATAATCCTCATTTCACTGAGGAGTAGTGAAATGATGTGATTGAGAAATGAATGTGGAGAGGCCAGCTTTTATTCATTTATTTAGGGAAATACCACTTTCTCACCTATGCATTTTACAGCCCTGCAGTCTGCTGAATTAAACTCTGAAACAGCACAGCATTGGACACAAAGGTAAGAGAATCCTCCATGTTCCAACTGCTCTGCCCAGTGTTTTCCTGCTGTAAAACACCCACTCCAGATTATCCTTTAGAACAGAGATATACACTAAAACATGGATGGTAGGTCTTCTCCATTTTACAGGCTTATAACCACTGGACAACAGCAAAGTGATGACAGCGTCTTACTCTTTGAACAAGTGGGTGGCGTTCTGTCTTGTAACCGCTGCCCATTGGGCACCACCTCTTGGTCCAGATCCACAAGCTGCCAGAGGCCCCTCCCCTTATCGTCACGTCGATCAAGGCGAAGACGGAGCCGGACGCTCTGCACGCCAAGGACGCTCGGTATCCAGGAGATGGTGGAATCCTCCAGATCCCTGCCACGCAGTCTCATTCCCTCAGCAGCACACACTCCAGCCCAAACATTACACTGAAAAGAAAAGAGAAAAATCAGAATTAAACATCATAGCAGTGACAGAAAGCCTCTGTATTTACATATTTAACATCAGTGTCAATGTACTGGAGGAGCAATCTGTCATTTTCACCAGCAAAAACTAATAAAAATGTAAGAAAGTGTATGTTTACTATTTTTGCACATTTTATAATGTAAAAAGAATGAAGAATCAAAGATTTGAATGAACCAGATATGGTTGGCCATGTTCAAGACAGGGTTGGTACAGAATCTCATGCACATCCAGGCCACTAGGTTTCAGTATAATGGCCTGTACACTTTTTTTTTAATGTTAAAAAAAAAAATCACTGGATAAAATGTCTTGATGCTCTTTTAATTATTTCTCTGCAAGATAACAGTTACCATGGCAAACTCCTCTGCAGTAAGACAAAAGTAGGCCATTCAAAACCCAAAAACCCAAACAATGTTACAACAAAGCAGCAATGCTTATCAATAGCTTTTTGTATTCATAAAGAGCCCCAAATCCCACAATACTACTTAATCTCCTTCATATCATGCATATTTCAGTAGCACTGTAAAACAATTATTCACCTTCAAACTGAGGGCCAATTAAAACCCGTGATAAATTTTCGAGTTCCTTAAAACAGTTCATCTCTCTCCTATCATAACCTGCTAATGAAATGAATCCAAAAGCTAATCTCTCCTCCCCACCTCGGAACAACAGCAAAGATGAACAATGCATTCACCCCAATGACCAAAAGATTAAAAACATTGCATGCGAACAAGACAAAGAAGCCATTGTATAGCCAAAGTCAAAAAATTTGCCCCTCAGGGCAAAGCTCATTTTTTCCATGAATTAAAGAAGAAAAAGTGGACAGTGTTCTTTCTCTTCTGTCTTTCCTTCTATCAACATTTCCTCCTTCATTCAGAGGCTATGCGCCAAAGGACAAAGCCAAACCACGGCGCCAAGACCTAAGCCATTATATTACCATTTTTGAAGTAAAACACAATATTAAAGACCATTTCCAATGGAAATCAAGGTCTGAACTTTGTTAACATGTTTTGTTATTTGCTAGAAAAATCAAATTGCTCTCTCATATATCTGTTGTAATGATTCACACATACAGTAACATTAAAAAAGAAGGTTAACGGTGCATTTCCACACAACTCTCCATAAACATATATAATAAAATAGTCCAGAAAAGTCATAAAAGTTATTGCCACCTGCTCTGCTGAAATCTAAAGTCATGAAAACCAATAAAGAAGGGCAGTGCAGAGACCTGACTTAATGAAATGGTCTGGGCCCCTTTCTTAAGCTTCCACACAAGGTTTTGATTATGTCCTTATGAGTGAAAAACAGCCGCAAGAGGGGATACATTCGATATTAGAGAGCTCTGGATGGTGGCATGTGCATTACACTGAGAAACAAAGAGCAAAAAACGAGGAAACTTTGAAACAATAGACAAGAATGGGCTGCTGTTTACACCTTTTTTAACTAATGTCTAATTTGAGTAGAATACTTTAAAAAGTTAAATGTTGTCTTAAATATTCTTGAAAAAATAAATATTACATATATCAACTAGATTCACTTTTGTTGTTTGTGGTTTAAGTCATGGTTTCCCCTAATTCAGGGGACCCCTATTAACCCAGTTTCCATTGAAAGACATTATAAGCTGTGTCTTATCTCGGAGCTGTGTACAAAGAAAGAGAGGAAGCTAAAAGCCTCTTCTGTTGCCAGTAGAGGCAGCTGGAGTAAAGAAGGTCATTTCTACAATGGGATTGTGTGTTTTCACTGAAAAAAGCTCTATAGGAAAGTAGGGGACCTAAGTGACGACTGGTCATCTCGCAGCATGTCAGACTGCATTTGTTGTGGGTCCCTGGCTTTGAGAGATGAGGTGAGTGATTTAAAGGCATGGTGGTGTATAAAAATAACCTCAGCCAAATGTTCAGCAACGTTACAACCCCGAACAATAGGGATCAAGCCCCCAATTCTAATTCATAGTGACAAATCACTTAAACATTCGGTAAAATTAAAATCATAATTATAAAAGACTTCACAAATTTTTTGGGTTAAATAACATCCTCGGGCAATTTTGTCAAACAGGACAAAAGCTTTAGGCCAAGAAACAGATGTGGCTTAAAAATCTGCCTCGATACATTTGCACTCACAAAATAACACTTCATTAAATTGCCACAAAAAAAGCTAAAAACTAAGAGAAAATTGAATGATTGAAAATTACATTTTATACTACGTATAATAATTAAAAATTATGTATAAATTAAACTCCTGCAATGTGTCTATTTTTAAGATGTTTAAGACGTTTGCTCTTTCCATCCAATGACTTTAAATGAGGATGGTGAATGATATCAGTTGTTTGTATCTGCAGATTTCTGCTTAAAATAACTGCATCATGTTCAGATGTTAATATATAATCTGTTATGTTTAAAGGTTTAAACCAACAATACTATACTATAGTACTATACTCACAGTCCTCTACAAATAAATACTTCTATGTAACTCTAACCCAGCTTGAGGTCTTTCCATTGTTTATATACATGTTTAAGTACTGTCACTGGCTGAACAGAAATGTACAGGAACTATTGTTTATTGGCACTGACCTAGAATTCACGTATCTGTGTATCGCTAGAGTAAATACATAGTCAAAAGTTTGCCCCTTTGACTGTCATTTTAACCTTTAACCTGAAATTTCCTTTGTAATTTCCTCACAAAAATGTTCCAATATTTAGTATTTAGCTCATGATTGAATCATGACTCCACAAATTTGTACCATGCAGTGTAGCTCTATTGTCTGTTTGAGTATAGTTTCAGCTTTGTTTTGAGATGTTAATCTGTGATGATGTAAGGCCACACTAATCCCCTTAAAAGTTCTAGTTGCTGGGACACATTTATCCAGCAATCTGTCATTTTGGTTGTTGCCATACCAACACTAAAAAAACAGTGACTGGCTGAGTGAGTTCACATCACAGAAGAGCAAAGGATGTTGCATTTTTTTGCTGTTATACAGCAATTTAATTAGTTTAATTAATTCACAGATGAATAGCAGCTGTTGTGCAGAGACCTTAAAGGGGACCTATTATGAAAAAAAAATCGTTGATCAGTGAATGTGGATAATTAGGTTTTCTGGAGCAAAAAAAAATTTAACTAAACCAACCCTGTAAGGATTTTTTATGAAGTAAGTAAACAAAGGATAAAACAATCAATTCTAGTGTTGTGCTGCATCTTGTGTAGAGTGCAAACACTTTAGATTTATCCCGCCTCCTCCTTTAAGTCTCTCCACTCTGAATCTACATATATGTGAGCACAAAGACAGGGTTAAATGGAGCAAAAACAAACACAAGTCCAGCTGACTTCGTGCTCACAGATATGAGGCTTTATCCTCTAAACATATCTGTAAGCGCTTATCCAATTCAGGGTCACGCTGGAGTCATTGGGCACAAGGCGGGAATACACCCTGGAGGGGGCGCCAGTCCGTCACAGGGCAAAACACACTCACACCTACTGACACTTTTAAGTCGCCAATCCACCTACCAACGTGTGTTTTGGGACTGTGGGAGGAAATCACAGCACCCGGAGGAAACCCACGCGGACACAGGGAGAACACACCAACTCCTCACAGACAGTCACCTGGAGCGGGACTCAAACCCACAACCTCCAGGTCCCTGGAGCTGTGTGACTGCGACACTACCTGCTGCACCACCGTGCCGCCCTTGCTGTGATGTTTAGCCTGTTAAAACACTTATATAAAACTAGATGAATAGTGGCTGTGCAGTGCAGAGCTGTTTAAAATTTGCTATCACATGTCCCCTACTACAGAGGGGGAAAAAAAAGAGAACAAAGCAAAAATGGCTAAACACCCAATATTCTGCACCTTGGTCCTCACAGGGATTTTGCACATGGAAACAATCCCATGTCAAATTTGGCCAACAATGCCATAAAAAAGGTAATCAGGTCTGATATTTTTCTGATGACTAGCCTACAGTGAATGAATACATGAAACTCTCTGACATTTGTGAAAATGTTGCCAGGACCGGTTGTTGCCAAACCAGTACTAGAGACAACAGTGAAGCAAGGTAATGTTTCAACTGAGTAAAGGTAAATAAAAGACCACTTTTTGCCATCTGGTGTTCAATATTGTATCAGTTATTTAAAAATATTGTAAGTTGTCACACACGTGTGCAGTGATACGAAGAAAAACGTTTTTTCACAATAGAGGAAAGCTCTCTGAGGTGATGCTGCAGGTGTATAAAGTTTTCATACCCTGTCAGCCATTCACTTAAATCCTTTTAGCAAGGGCCACCGTCTGTCAGCTGTTATTGATGTTTATGTATATTTGAACATGTTTATTTCTATTTGCCCTTGCTCTCTATACACAGCAGGGGGCAGAAGGCTGGGCTTCTTCCGAGACGGCACTTCAGCAGAGACTGAGGGAAACTGAGGCATCGACATGCTCCAAATTTAAACGTTAAAATTCACCACAGCCCACAGACTTGACACACACTCGCATACAAGACACACATACACACCCCAAGGGGGGCTGGCTTATATTCCATAAAGGAAAAATAGACGGATGACGAATTGGCAGAGAGTGGTGGGACAGGCAGAACACATCTACAGAATATTAACAGCCAGAGGGAGCTGGTGCAGAGTCAATGACATGCAGAAATACAACAAAAACATAATAAAACAGACTGAAAAAGAAGACGCCTACATGAAAGGACAAGCTGAATATAACTTTAAAAAGCCAATTTGTGTAAAAGAACATTTGAAAAACTTGCCCATCCAAACTGTACACTTGAATCCAGTGTTTTTATAAGTATTTCCCCTTTCCTTTATTGTAGTAACCTCTACCCATCAAGGAATGCTTTTTTCCACTGGACATGAAACATTGCTGTGAAGATTTTATAATATTCAGCCACAAGAGCATGTGACATTTTGCAATTTTCAAATAAAAAATCAGCCATTTTGACAATGTTGTCTTAGCAAGTTTAAAGGAACAGTAGGAAGTTTTTTTTTTGCTCCTAGAGCTCCCCCTAGTGTAATTCATTTTTACAGCACTATACTAAAAACAATGGGAGGGGTATGGAAAGGGTGGTTTCCTGCCCTCCTCCAAAAATTACCAAGTGCACTTTCTGCAGTTCTGATCCCAGAGTAGCAATGACTGAGGGTCTACTCTCCCTATTACAGCTCAGTGGAGCATCACAATGATTTTGAAGCTGTAAAGGTAAGGTGAAAATTATTACATACTGTTCCTTTAAGCAGAGAAATGTATTGTAAAAACCCCATAGCTACTAAACTGCATACAAGTAAGAACGAAGAAAGGTATATAAATTAAAAGGAAACACAATACCCATGTGTTGTGACATCACAACCACAACTAACTGGCTGTCAAGAAAATGTATTCAGAAGAAGGTAGATACCTATTGCTGTGGGACCAAGTTATAGAAAATCTACATATTTTAAAAGATGTACTGGTCGGAAAAATGTAATGTTAAATTTATATATATAATTATATATGTCCCTGGTCACACAGCTCCTGGGACCTGGAGGTTGTGGGTTTGATTCCCGCTCCGGGTGACTGTTTGAGGAGTTGGTGTGTTCTCCTTGTTTCTGCGTGGGTTTCCTCCGGGTGCTCCGGTTTCCTCCCAGTCCAAAAACACACGTTGGTAGGTGGATTGGCAACTCAAAAGTGTCCGAAGGTGTGAGTGTTGCCCTGTGAAGGACTGGCATCCCCTCCTGGGTGTGTTCCTGCCTTGCACCCAATGATTCCAGGTAGGCTCTGAACCCACCGTGACCCTGAACTGGATAAGCGGTTACAGATAATGAATGGATGGATGGATGTCCCTGGTCAGCAGTTTGTAGGCCACTCCTGTATTTTTCATCCCTCCAATTTCACAAAAATAAAACAACAGCTAGTGCTTACCTGAAGCAGATTGCTATATGTCCTCCCCTGCTCTGATAACATATGCATATGTATTTTGTCTTCTTTCAGGCCAAAGCTGCTGAAAGAGAACTGTCTATTCCACCCAATATGGCCCATGTTGATTGGATGGAACTGCTTTTATCAAAGCCTACTTTGTCTATTCCAACAGCCACTTTGCAATAAGAGCTTGATAAAAGACTTGATAACTGTTTACAATTTAACAGACAGGGTGCCAAATGGGCCCCTTAAAACACCCGACTTCCCATGGACCAGTCATATTGAAATATGCATATCTATTTATCTGCTGGCTACTTACGCAACATACTAAATTATTTTGTTTGTATTATCTGAAAACTGGAGTTAGTGGTGAATTTTGAGTTAAACTTCAGTTCTCCTAGCCGCAAGGTGGCACTGTTAGCTCTTTGTTTGAGGGCTGACAGCAATCAGCTGTAGAAACAGGGATTAAAAAGACAGACAGACATGGCTGAGTGTTCAGAATTGTTTGAAACCTATTGGAATACAGTCTGGCTGCCAAAGCACAGTTCAGCAATGGTGAACATGGTGGCCAAGTCTCTAATATCAAAGCCAGACATTTTCCCAAGAACTGAGGCACTGACAAACCAAAGCTGACACTTCGCACTTCATATGTAACTATGACCCACTGGACCCAGAGATCTACTCTCATAATGTAAGTGTAAAATAGTCATATCACAATTTAAGACACTATAATAACTGCTTATTTAAAGAAATGCTGGGCAAGATTATGTATTATTGCTGCAGACTGCAATACATTTTTAAAAATCTGTCCTGAAATCAAGGGAGGGCTGGTTCCTACCCTACTCCAGAAGATGCACAAGTGCAGTTTCTACAATGCTCAACCCAGATTAGAATTTACAGAGGCTTTCATCAATCTATTACAAGTCAGTGAATCTTCACAAACATTTTGAAGCTGTAATGTTAAGGTAAAAATACTACCTTTAATCCTTGTACCCTGTTCATGGTCCTTGAGCGTCCAAAACCTACCTGAAATCACTGGGCGCGAGGCACGAACACACACACACACACACACACACACACACGGACACTTGAATTTCCAATCTACCTACCAGCATATATTCTTGGACTGTGGGAGACTGAAAAGACCCACAGACAGTGGGAGAACACACAAAACAAATTTTTGTGTTGAGAGTGACCCAAGGCGGGGTTTAAATCCACAACCACGGGACCATGGACCTGTGCCACAGCGACACTACCTGTAGCGCCACCACAGGGACTTTTCTTAATTAAACTGTCATTCTCACTAAACATTTTATCAGGTTTGCGTAACTACATTAAATACTCGAATGCACAAACCATTTAATTGGGTAAATCTACCACATAGGAGTGTTATTTAGGTTTACAACTACTGAGTGTAGCTCATTTGCTGAACACTTTCTCATTTGTTCTGCACACTTCCCCATCCATTAGTGGAAAATCCACTGTGGACCAGTGTTAACAAGTTACTATTTGAGTTCTGGAACATTCTCAACATAGCAGTGCTGCTGAGGTGTTTACACGCTTCAGTGTCACAGCTGGTATGAGAATAGTCCACCAACAGAAAACATCCAGCCATCGGGAGGTTTTATGATGTTGCTTTTCCACCGAAGGACAGGATGGAGCAGGGCTTAAAAGTGCTTAAAAACTGCATAAGTGTTTCTGATAAAACGGCCAATTAAAACTTCATACTATGCTTAGTTTACTCTGTACACAAATATTTTAGACTGTAACCCCTCTCTACCACATCCATCAGTGGAAAGAGAACACCATGACCAATGAGATATTATTAGTTTGATGAACCATTCTTAACAAAGCAGTGGCATCAACATGATAGTGGTATAGAAGTGTGTCTTATTTTGGTAACTCCTCATTCTTCAATATTGTAGCTGGGTTTAACCAAATATATCCTATTTGTCTGCTATAAATCAGTGAATAACACCACAGCCTTCCTTACAGAAGACTGGAGTTTGATTCCTTGCCCAGACCAGCACATCACATTATAACAATAAGCAGTGATTCGCAATGACCAATAAGATATAACACATATCAAAGTCAAATCAACATGTTTTAATTTGACATATATTTCAAAACATAATATGGTGACCCAAATTTGACATATGTCTCAGTATCAGCAAATATGTCCATGTACATTCCTAACAATAACTCCTTCACCTACCTCTGTGACGTGATGAAACTGTTAATTAAATAAACACAATCAGATTGGGCCCCAATAAAGCTGACTATTTAGGAACTAAAAGCTAACCAATACAAATTGTGCTAATAAAATATGAGTAACCATCTAATACGGCACCTAGAAGGTGTACCAACAACCTAGATGAATGTTCATTTACCTCCTGATATTTCCTTTACCTCAAACACTTTCCACCCCAAAAAGAGCTTCCAATATTAACATCTGACCATTTCCATGTAGATAGGAAGCAGTACACTGACCTCACTGACAATTACCCAGAAAAAATAGCCCTAGAAATGACATATCCTGACCATTTCCAGGCCAGATGACACAACAGTGGTAGACCACATCAACAATAATGATGAATCAGCCTACAGGGAAGAAATACAGCACCTGGAAACATATTATTACAATAACCTGTTCTTCAACATCAAGACGATGAAGGATCTCATCATGAACTACCAAAAAAAAATTCCAGTCTACATCAATGTCAGCAGATTCAAGTTCCCAGGCATCCACATCTCCAAAGATCTGTCTTTGAACTTCAATATCTTCTATATGTTAAAACAGCTTTTAATTCCTGAGGAGACTGACCATCTGTCGCCTCACATCCTCACAAACTACAACCGGTGCACTATTGAGACATTGTGGTATGGCACTCTTCCATCCAAGCCATATGCTGTATAACCTACTGCCATCCAGGAGAATATACGCGAGCATTTGAGCTAGAACCAGTCAGCTTAGGTCCAGGTTGTTCCCAGCCAGAATACCATTGCTGAACTCTATTGTACTTGTAATGCACAAGAGAATGCAACTTTATTCTGTACTTAAAATATTTTATCACTTGTGTGCAAAATCATTGCCGGAACACACCAACTCCTCACAGACAGTCACCCGGGAATCAAACTCAAAACCTCCAGGTCCCTGGAGCTGTGTGACTGCGACACTACCTGCCACCCTTCAAACCAATATAAATTTCTTTTTTGCTACTGTAGACTTACTGTTTCACAATTTGTTGGAAGTGTTGCATTATATCATTATATTGAGCATTTATTCTTCCAACAATATTTGTGGCAGACAAAGCAGGTGAACATGGGGGTATGGGTGGAGTTTTACCAGTTTATGATGCATTATTGGAGCAGAAAATCTCCGCCCAATTCGTTTTAACCAATCACATTCATCCCCGCTTGTTGGCTGGCAATCAATTATTTTCCTTCTGCCTCAAAGGCAGCTCTGCCTCCAGAGCCATTTTGTGTAGTGCTTCTACACACATGCTATTTGATCTGTATCAACATTTTCCTATATATTTATATTTATAATAAATTATTAGCAGCTAGAACAATATTAAAATATACACTGTCCTTTAAACGTTTTTTAACTACCCCATATATTACGTAAAATTATTACTAGCGTATATAGGTAATATTATCAAAATTTTATCAATTTATTTTTGCACAATGTTATTAATTGCACTTCTTTATGTTGTTAACTGCACTTTGTTTACTTGTACTAAGCAACGACAATAAAGTTGAAGCTATCTATATATCTAGAAAAGTGTGGGATTCACCATTCTCCACCCCTTATCAGAGAGCACACCTGAAGGTCAACAGGAGTAAATTATTTACCCCTCCTGTATGAAAGTGAGGTAGTGGTCCTTAACAATGTGGTGTGTAACATAACTATACACATTTAATCTTGTGTCTACAAAGCTCAAGAGCACCTCATGACTAGGGCTTGTTTTCCACACTTTGTAAACACAGGCGCTCACATACACAGCTCATCTCTAGTGGTTTGCCTGGTCCAATAATAAAGACTTTGTTTATCCCCCTATTCACTCTGGTAAGTGGCCTGAGGGTCTCTTCTCACACCCCACTGCACAGTGTGTGCGTGTGTGCAAGCGAGACAAAATGAACATGGAATGCTGATCTCTATCTAATGGCCTATATTTTGGCCACGTTCACCCTCACTCTTCTCTAAAGACATTTCCCTGGTTAATCATCAGCCAGAAATGTTACTGAGCATGTGAAACTAAGTCCCTGTTCACACCTGGCTGTTTTAGGTGGCGTGATTATCAGGATTATATGTGGATAGATATTACAGATAAATATAGATAATACCGATAAATTAACGATAAATACAAAAAAAAGTCTGTGACACATTTTAACCAGATATAATTCAAATAAAAACATCAGTACGACCTCAATCCTTCCCAATAGAAGCAAATCCCCACTCCATAAAGCCAAACTCTGCTTCATATAGCCGAAACCCAACCTGGCTGCCCCCATGTAAGGGACCTGCTCTATGGGGCATAAACTATTCATTCAGGAATTACAAATCAACTTGTTTTTATCTCATGCTAATGTCTCTTTTAAGTGCTACAGTCTGAAGCATCTTGACTTCTCTCTTCCACACCCCCACCAAAATTCCTATTGGGCATGTGCACCGGCCTATGGGGCACACTAGGAATGGTGTCCCAAGAGCAGCAGCACAGGTGTGGCAAGTGCTGTCCCCAGAGAGCTCACAGCTTCACACAAAAACAAGCTCAACCTAGACTCCTTTTTTAAACAACCAGTTATCGCACTCATTATATAAATAGTAGGCTTTATTTACTGTAAATGTTCTGATTTATATTCCGATTTTATCAGTGTAAACAGAGAATTTAGCTGTGTTCACAGACTGATACACAGTACTGTACAAAACTCAGAGACCACATATTTTATTTTAATTTTAATTTACTTAACAAGCAGACATACCTTTATTAATTTAAAATATATGATATTCCGCCTCCAAAACTAATTTAACATCAATTTCTATATATTTATGCTTACGATTAGGCACATATTTGTGTGTCCACCCTTTGTTTTTGTTTTTTTACTTACAACTTACTAAAAAAACATAATAAATAAATAAACACCAGAATATTTTTCCACACTGACTCTCTCACCTCTTCTCTCTTTTCCAAGGAATCCTAAACACACTCAGTGAGGCTGAGGTCTTGGCACTGACGTGGGCACTCAGTTTTTCTGACGACATCTCATTCTTCCAGATGCATAGTGTTGAGCTGTCTCCAAGGTTGGAAAGAAACACCTGTGGATTTTTCAGATCTTAAGCAAGAGTCCAAGTCAATTTTCAACTACTTCTCTAGGGTGAAATTAAGCCTTTTGTGGATAATAAGTATGATTGCTATTAAATATATATTTACATTTTTAACTCTCATTAAACCTTTATATACAGTACACTGTGCTTTAACCGATCTCCTCAGTAGCGTCTCCAAAAAAAGTCAACATTAACTAAAGGGCAACTGGCCCAAAAAATAAAATAATAAAAAAGCCATCTCGGACATCTGCAGGGTACTTTATGTGAACGATTCCTGTTCTGCTCTTAAATGCTTCTTATAAAATCAGTGGGAATTGATGTCCAAAAGAAAAAGGGTTAGAAGCTTGCACCTCACAAAGGGCGTCCATAATGTTTTCAGTCCAAATGAGGAATCAATTAGGCGTGTACTGATGGGACTCATGATAACGACTTCATATTTGTTGAAAGTCACATTACATTAAGAAAATACATATATTGCATGTGTATACATGTAGTGATCTAAATGTCATTTATTAATAGCAAACCTGATTTGGTGATTGTACCTTTTAAGCTGTGAATGTGTTCAGAGGGAGAAAATAAAACAGGGCTACAGTTGTAAACTGATCAAAGCATGGGATCAGACCGTGACAGCGTGGGACCTTAAGAAACCAGACTCTGCAACTTATTTGACTAAAATGCAGTGACCGTTGTGATACTGTGCTGAATATATACATTCTGAACACGATTGGCTTCTAAATGATTTCATTCAGTTATAAACGCAGCCTTCGTGCCAAGTATTAGTGTTAACACAGAAAGTATGGCTGACGTTTGTGAGATGTCAGATATCATCTAGGCTTCACACCTCTTGGTCCAACCCCTTGCTTTACAGATACTTCACAGCATAAAATGGGAAGAATACCTAAGTGGTCTCTGTAAAAACACTTGATATTTACGAGACTATTTAACCTTATCCCTCTACCGGTGTTTCAATATCAGTTGCGAGCTCTCCGTCCTGCTCCGCTCCCTCAACTTGGCGCGCTCGAGCCTTGAACCGTTCCGTCGTTACCACACGCGCACACACACACGCGCGCACAAACAACGAAGCTTAAACTTAATGAAGCTCTGTATTTTACCTCAGTCTCTCATCTCTGTGTGGTCAAATCCAAACACTCCGCGCTCCCTTTCCCGGTTTTCTGCTGTGTACCGTCACCGAATCCGCCTTCAACTCCCTTGCACGCGCGCGCACACACATACACACACCTTAGTTTGTATTTCCGTCTTTGTGGGGTATCTAGACTCGCTTTTTTAGCTCCTCCTCACCTATCTTCGGTGTCATTTTTAAATAACTTAAGACTTTCAGTAATTATATTTGGTCTTACATCCACCTTCTGATAAAACACTGTCCCGATTACGGCGAGTTAACGACAAATCGCCTACATCCAAATCATCCATACTCTATACACACACACACGCCCATACACTCACATTTGTATTCATAAATTTGTGGGGTATTTCCACAGACAGCCCATGTTCTAAAGGCATTTTTTTAGGTTATAGTTCAGAAAAACTTGCATTATATAAAACAAGTGTTAAAAATTACACACAAACACACACACACGTTGTGTGCCACAGCTGGCGTCAACCTCGCAATATCAGAAAATGGTCAATTACCGTTGACCACCCTGGTGAATATGGGTCCCCGGAAAGTAGCAAATACACTAATGCGCGCGCGAACACACATACACACTCACACACACCTCGAGGGGTCTAATTAAACCGAGAGACGCCTGGGATTTCGATTTGGTCAGTCAGGCAGGTAACACGTCCCACAGTAAACTCAATCCGTTTTAAAAGACGCGAATTTATGGTATTTTCCCCCCTCTTCGGTGTACAGTGTCTGAGGACAAAAAGGCTGGAAACATCCCCTTCAGCATTTCTAGTTTGGAAATGCCCCCTCCCCTACAGAAACGGGGGCTGAATTTGACTGCTTATTAATATTTTTCCGTTCCACCTTAAACGGTGCTGTTCAGGCGCCAGAATGTAATGAATGTAACGGCTGCACTGTTTATTCATATATTACATTCTGGCGCCTGAGCAGCACCGTTTAAGGTGGAACGGGAAATTGGGATAAGGATTAACTTCAGCCGAGTCAATACCGTGTTTAGTTCCTGAGTTCTGCGTCCCTTTTCCCTGAATGAATTTCTCTTCCAGTACATCCCACTGTAGTCGGTCATTTTTCTATTTTTCGGGCGGATGAGAAAAAAAGCCTCGTTAAAAACGGTACTTTTCTGAGGCATCTCCTCACTAAATTAACGGTTCACTTTTTCACCTTCCTTTAAACATGAACCTCATACGGAACGAAAACACCAACAATTAACGGGTTTTTTTTATCCCCCCCCCCAACTTATTCAGTCACAGGTGCTGTTCTTGTGTCAAAAATGTCATTATATATGGCACCAAACGATGAGACCCACCAGTCCTTCAGTAAAGTCACCATTTTGAAGGGTTTGACACCGCAGCGATGTGTAACCGTTAAAATGAGACTCTTGTAAATAAATATGTTGCTGTTCTTAAACACGCTAATATTAACAAGTAAGCTATGAGTATTTATTCAAAAATAAAACCATACAGCTGATCTCTTTCAGGCTCTTTCCTTCAGACTCTAAGATAAAACACGGTGTATTTTGTTTGAATGGTCAAAAATAAATGAATAATACGACGGACTGAGTTTGAAATACCAGAAATTGTAGATTTAGGTCCGGACTGAGGAATAAACATTAGCATAGGCTTCACGTCCGTTTAAATAATTAATTTAAATGTATCGTCCTTCGATGTGAATGCCACTAATATTTAATTATTTATATATTCACGTTTGCTGTCTATTTTTGACTTATTTTGTATATAAAGCAGTGCCCTGCCTGAATGCTGAATATGCATTGCCACCTGTTCAGTGGGATATGGCTCCAAGGATTAATTCCAGACTTAATAAAATGGACGACTAAAAAAATTACACCTTCAATTCGCCATATTTTTGCAGTGTAAAAAAAACGGGAAGCACAATCCAGAACAGGTTTATACAATTATAAAGCAGAAATGATTATTATAAAAGGGCATAAGAGCAGCAATACCGTTTAAATCAATAAATAAATACTCCAGCAAGAACAGGGGAATTGTTTTTTGTTAGGATTGATCATGGATAAGTTTTGGATAATTGCGTGGCTGATATGTAAACAGTCATTCTGAGGCTATAAATCTACTCAGAACTCCCTCACAGTAACGTGTTACCTGTTTACATTAGGCCTCGGTGTTTATGATCATTCCCAATGCCTGACATTGTTTTAGATAGTTTTACGGTCTTGGCCTAAAATGAAATGTTTTTTTGTTTTTTTTAAATCATTTAAATGGTGGAGAGAAACATGCTGTACTCATAAAATAAACCAATCACACGTTATTTCAAATTACATTAGCCTGAATGCCTATTTCTCAGCCATTTTTGAATCATTGCTTCCACTCTGCAGAAATTTTGGAGTATTCTAGGTCAAAATCTGAGTTGTAAATCCCCATCCAAAAAGAGGAGTGGGAGAAGACTGATTTAAAAGTTCTTTTATTTGAAATGATTTAAATACAAATAATATATTTATATATATTCCATTTACAATGAGTTTCTTGTAAACAAAAGTGGCAGATACTGATTTACTGGGCTATACTCCTCTCTTCTGGCCTGTTACTCTGGGTTATACATGTTTGATCTTATGATCAGCTTTTAAATGTGTTTCTATGTGTGGTGGTGGTGTGTGTGTGTACAAAGGTATGTTTTTATTGTATCTGTTTGAGTCACAGCTTTTTACACAGCATTCTACCTGATGTTACATTCTTTCGTGGATCTACAATACTAAAATATCTATCCAAATGGTAAACGTTAATAGTTTGGTAGAGCATCCTTTGGATGGGAGGGTAGGTGTGCGTGTGTAGGTTTGTTACATGCAGCCAGAATATTACCCTTCTCTCCAAAGATGCAGACAGCCTTATGTTAAGGCCAGTGCTAACTCAAAAGTACATTAAGTAGATACCCAAAAAAAAAAAAAAATTCAAATAGAATTTTACAATACATAGATATGCCACTGGAATTCAATCAGAATCCAGTATCATTAGGTTGAAATTCAAAAAAAGGAGCAGGGATTAGGGGGCAAATAAACTTTGAGATAATAGATTGGAACAGAAGGGTTACATTTGAAATATATGTCTCTAAAATTCATAACTTTCAATCGCCTGCAGAATATGTACCTAAGCTCCACAAGTTAACAGATCTGACTCAACTGTTCTGGTCATAAATTAAATACACTTTCAAAAGCAGCCTGTAACACCTTACTAACTCAAACAAAAATCTCCACTCAATACTTGTAGTACAGGAATAAAAATAACCCAGTCCACAGACCAGAAGGCTAAATTCTGCCTTATCAAAAAAAATGCAGGGGGTCTGAGGCCAGATTGGGGACATCTAGCCCATTAGTAATCTACACAGCACCACTACAGACATGTCACAGCCTAAACAAACAGCTTCTTCGGCAGAGTAAAGCTACACGGCCATCCTGTTGACACAGAGCAGACCATGCAAATGACTGTTTCCAAATCACAAGACAGTATGCCACCTCGGCCCATCCAATAATAGCCCCCTCCCACCCTCTAAAATAACATCCTCCAAACACAACTAAATATTTAAATAATCAAAAAACATGAATAGTTGAAATAAGTCAAAGTGCTCTTAGCCAAACACTACAAGATAAAAAAAGGGCTTAATTTTGGCTGGCCACTGCCTTGAAGATGAAAAGCTTTGATGTGAAATGAAAGCAAAGTCTTTCAAATGGCAGCCTTCTGCAGATAGAAATACCCCACTGCTTATAAAACCCTTTCTAACATCAAAATGTCTAACTCGGCATCTTGGAATTAATTTGTTATTCATAACAGATTTGAGCTCAAGAAATAAATGGCAAGTCCTGATTAAAACAATTTCAGGATTCTTGCTTGTTTATATTACCGTTGCCAGATGGGAATGCAATGTAAAATCTTCCAAAAATATGTTCTTAAAACAAAAAACCTACATTTTTCAATGAGATTAAGGCCTTTTATGTAAGTGGAATGTGAACTAAAATACTGAGAAAATGCTTTTAATCTAACCTGACATTAACATACCCAAATTGTGGTTAACGCCTACACACAGTCATGAATTGAAGGATGAAAATAAGAACAAAAAGGCATATTACAATGCTAACGCAGCACAAAATCCCAAGGTTTTGTTGAATTGTCAGAGAACCACAAATCTACTTGAACTTACTGACTACCGTTTAAATCAATTGTCATTTTCTGCAGCACAACCAATTACACAGGCTCTAAACCCCACCATTTCAACACCCTTGTGCTGAATCCCAGCCATGCTGCCATTAAGTTAAGTATGTTTGAGTGTCGTCAGCAAGAGGGGCATTATCCTTTATGCATAATTAAATAACACCTGCTGATTTTTGGACATTCGTTATTTATTTTGTTATCCTAACAGAACAGAATCTCTCAAAGGCGAAGGAAGGAAATTCTCACCCAAAAAAAAAAAAAAAGAAAGGAAGAGCAATATGTAGGCAGCACCCTGGTCTACCTTGGATTAGGACAAAGAATCACTACAATGAATTTCAAGACTTAGATCAAGGGTAGACTGCACTGTAGGCTGGCTGTGGAATGTCTGGAATCATCATTCATCTGTGAGGTGAAGGATATTGAGCATCATCAAAAGCTGAAGGTGAGCTTTCACATCCTTTAACTAGAGCTAAAATGAGATGCGTTATTAATATTTACCCCTCCAAGTGCCCATTCACATCGTCACTCAATTCCCTGTACACAGCCACAGCACAGTACACCTCATTAGCCAGTCCGGCTCACACCAGCCACAGCCCGCATTGGATACTGGTAAGTCAGTGTTTTCAGCAACTACACTGGACTATAAATGTGAAGGGAAGGGAAAACGCACAATGTATAAAAGTGTGAAATTAATTAATGATCATCATGAAGTGTCTGTTTTTGAGGGAAGAGGTCTGTTTATTTGTCTTTAACGGCAGTTGATCAAACACCTCTGCTGAGGCGGAGTGGTGTCGGAGGTGCTGCAGGCATGAGTTCTTTACCTTTCTGATAATGAAGACATTAAATAAAAAAAACAAAACAAAAAAACAATTACCGTACATGTGAAGAACATAACTATATGCGTGTCTGGAACCAAGGCAAGGGGCATCACAATCCATACCTGTCTATACCACACTGTTTGTGGTTACACTGGTATGTCAGTGGTTTTGGGCTGTCTGTGAGAGCTTGTGTGTGTGTCAGAGAGAGAGGGCACATGTTGTGAGAACATAGTTCGAGTTCGCATGGGTTGGCTGGATTAGTCATTATCTTCATCATCTTCCTCTGACTCCTCAATTACATCACTGTCCTCCTGATCCTCCTCCTCTTCTTCAGTCTCTGGGATGTCCCACTGCGGGTGGTTATCCAACATGGCCTTTGCCTCATGCACCTCCAACTGGAGAAACAAAATAGACATGAGTTTAAAGCTCCATTTAATAACAAAAAAATAAATAACAAAAAATTGAAACTATACTTTTTTTATTTATATATTACTATACTTAATTTATATCAACACAAATGTGTCTGTCCCACAAAATGTGTGGTTATAGCAAGACACCAAATACTTTCAGATGAAGTTAAAATGCTGACCTTCAGTGGCTTGATCTGATCTAACCCCATGTATGAGTCTGATCTGAGGATCACGGAATACTGATAGTTTCCCATTTTTGATGGAGCAGGGAATTTCAGCTCAACCTGAGAAAAGGAAGAAAAACTCTGTAAGTTCACAATGCACTCAAAAACAAAGGAGGGTCACATGATCGCTTAGACTTTCATCTTTTGTTAATCATTGAATTCTGGTACAAAATCTGACTGCCCTGTAACTGGCCCTTTAAATAGACAGACACTGCAGCATGGAGGTTGCCTGGCAACAGGCTATGGGGAAAGCTGTTGTGGAGGAGATGCAGAGCGCATCATTCAGCCCGTCTCTCTCGCTCTCCCCCTGTCACACGCATACACTTATAATAATGCTCACACATACAAACACGTTCCATTTTCATGACAGGCATATTTTTCCTCAGACTGTATTCACACTCAATCCTTTGCATTCAAATTTAATCTATCACACTCAAACAATCTACAATTATGCTGTAATACCCACCCTGACTAAAATTAGGGAAAGAACATTTCAGTAAAAACTAAATCCATACACAATACAGACAGCTAGACAATCCACTCTATAATTAAACCACAATCACCACCCTAAGCAAACTTATTCACATCTGCTAATGAAGAGATTGCTAGATGCAACAATGCAAGCTAATTGCTTCTTGCCATAGTCTCTTCTATTTATGAATAAAGCAGATGGGGAAATTTGGGAAACAGACTGCATTAGGGTAAAGCTTAACATCCCACACATTCAGTTTCCTTTCAAACAAACCAGTGATTCAATTTGACAACAAGTGATATATTGCCAGATATTAGACACCAGCTACAAAATATTTGAAACATATTTTCAAACTTTTAGATTTTTTTTTTTTTTTTTTTTTTTTTTTTTTTTTTTTTTTTTTAAACACAACAAGTGGCCTGCATTCAAGTCCTGAAATTGTAGGAAACCTCATTTGGGAGTAACATGAGGTAATGTTAGAACCCTTGTTCATACAGCAATGTTAATTCCGCTATAAACGCCATTATATTATGGCGTATTATATGTATTCTGCAGGTTGTATTCAAAAGTTGCAATCATCGGGTGCCAGTTTTCACTGTTCACTGCCATCTGAGGCCAAGATTTCAAGAGAACCCCATTTGCCCTGCATTCTTCGGTTGGTAGGAAAGCCTATCACTCTTCATGTTACTAGCCAATGCAAAGTTAGCATCCCCCTCCAATCTCCTCCAGTTGCATTCCACTTAAAAATAAAGTGGTGAGCAGTTTCACAGGTCTTGGAAGAATGAGACCTGAGCACCTGAGACCTTGTCCTTCCCCTTCAAAAGCAAGCATCAAGTTCTAATTTGTTTGACTATGCATACAGCGAAAGCTGTGACATGGTGCTGAAACTCCTGCCCATAACGTTTGTGATCCACCCCACTGCTCCAATTCATAAAACTTCTGACAGGCAGATTCCTTGCAGTATTGACACAGAATTTTGCAGAAGAGTTACCATTAGTGTAATGTTTATTATTTCCTAGAAAGCAGTGTAATGTATTACACATTAAATTTCATTGCATTACATTTATTATAGCTGTGCAGTGGTGGTGCAGACAGGTGGTGTCACTGCCACGCAGCCCTAGGGCCACACCGGCCAGTGTTTGAGTCTTGCTTTGGATCATTTATTTCTGGAGTTAGATTCATGTCACTGCATCTCTAACTAACTGGGGTTCTGCTTGTGCGCTCCTGGTGCTGGTCACAAGCCCAGTTGAAATAGAATTTTGGATAAGGACAGGAAACAGGCCTAAAGCCTGTGCCAAATCTGTAGTGGCAGATCATTTGTAAGGTTTGTGGGTGATGAACAGGAGTGACACCTTGCACCCAAAAGTGGATTAAAAATACTTGCTACATGCATACAATTTATTTGTGCATATTAACACAGTGTGAGCAAGAGCAAAAAAAATCTCCACCATTGTAAACTTCCCAAGTTATTTGTCAAAAATGTATTTTTTCATACAAATATAAAACTGACGATTCACAGATAACGATTCACAGGCTGAAGAGAACTCCAACTACCTCAAAACACAACAAGTGGCCTGCATTCAAGGCCTGAAATTGAAGGAAACCTCATTTGGGAGTAACATGGGGTAAAGTAATGTTAGAACCCTTGTTCATAATGTGTATTCTGCGGGTTGTATTCAAAAGTTGAGTTTTGCTTTGGATCATTTATTCCATATAAAACTCATTAAGAAACAGCACAAAACTCTCTAAGCTCTATAGGTTTAAATATTATTCAAGCAAAATTAATGATTGAATGCAGCTGCTTTTGAACTTTATTGGAAACTGCCTAATAAAATTTCAAATTTAATTAGCTATTATTAAAGTTTAATACACTATTGAAATGTATACTGGGTTTTCAGTAATATTTTCAAGTATACACCTTTGTATAGGTTTTATAGAGCAACCAGGAAATAAGTAGTAATATTATATTTATTAAAAAAAGTAACAAGTTACGTAATTACAGTTAAAAAAATAAAAAAGTACTGAGTAACTCGTCATGGATTATGGAGGTAACTAAAGCTGTAAAGATGAATGTTATATCTCAAAGATAGCTCTAATAAAAGTGATGCCTATGCCTGAATGACACCCTACCATTCCTTTTTACTCACCTCCTCCGTGTCTTTGAGTGTACAGACATGGTAGGGCATGGACACCAGTGTCTGGTCTTTGCGGTCTGCAATGTAGAGCCACCACCACTCCTGCTTCTCCTCAGGAAAGTACAGACTATAGACTGGATGTGTGATCTTGGACTTGGTCTCCAGCAGTGCTCGCTCACGCCGCTGGATACTCTGCTGCAGAGCTTCCCACTCCTATGAGTCACACCATAGATTTTTTATGTTTTCAACAGTTTTTTACTCTACAGCGTTCCTCGCCATTTTTTGGGGGTGGGGGGGCAGTCAATATCTATATTTTTATAGATATTGCACACAACAGCATGTGTAAGGAATACACACAAACCTCCTCATCGTCTCCTGCAATCTCATCCCCCTCATTGTCACTCTGTTTGTCACTCTCCTCATCCCTCTCACTGGGAGAGTCCTTATTTCCCTCCGCCTCGTCCGATTCGCTGCCTTTGTCAGAAAGATCCTCCTCTTCCTCTTTCGTTACTACAGCCAACTCCTGTGAAAAACACGTCAACTGCCATTTTAATAACTCAAAACCCAAACAAATGGAAGATTGGCCACTTGTACTTGACGACTGACTACTTACATTTCCTGCCACATTGCCATTGGCCTGTTTGGCTTTGTCTCCTTTAGCCTGCTGCTGAGAGACTGGTTTTTTCTTAGTTAGTTTCTTCTTTTTGGACTTGGCTGCTTTCTTGGCTCCTTTACTCTTATTTTGCCAGACCTTCATTTTGTTTTTGGCAGCATCACCTTGCTGCATAAGCCAATAAAAAAAAAAACTTTTAAAAAAGTGGTAAACTAAAATCATATTAAACATAATACCTACCAATTTATATTAACATTGACAATTACCATTATTTGGTATTACCATATTGATCACAGAAACATTTGAAAATGTATAAAACAGATCATAGCACCTCCTCTGTGTTGGCTTCTTCTGCTGGGGCTTGAGGATCCTGCTCCTTCTCAAAGACCTCCTAGAAATAAATACAAGCATATGTATGAATAGAGAGAGAAGAGTAGGAAAACTTAGAGCAAATCCCATTCCTTCTCTTGTTGCTATCACTTATCAATACCTCTCCATTTTGCCTAGGAGTATGGTGTCTCAATTTTTGTTGGGATAAAGGGGTATGACTAAGGATTTGGGCTATATAGACCGTGAAACAGAACTTTTCCCAAGGCACGTGTATTTTCTCCTTTAAAACCCGTGATAACCATTATAATATATTAGTTTAAATCAGTTTTAATGGTATCATGTAGCAGAACTGCCTACAGACTGGCCAGGAAATTAATCACTGTTCTATTTTGTGTTTTGATTATGTACCGGGCTCTTTTCATAGGGGATGATGACACTCAAAAAGTGGTAGGGGGTAAAAATAGGAAATGGGATTCACCCATACTAAGCAAGTTGGAAAATTCTGGTTATATTATGCATTCAAAGCAAGACACTTTCCAAAAAGGGCAATGTAATGCACTTAAAACATTACACTGACCTCTTGTGGATACCTCCTCTAACTGCATGCATGGCTGAAAAATTAAGAGAGGTTGTACTTGCTGCAGTGAGGAAACATTGCCCAAGGCTCTTCACACCTCACCTGAGGCTGAATACTCTGGGTGTGATTAAAATGAGCTCTCACGGGCAGAAAGTAAACCCCAAGCGGCAAACTGCAACTATATTTGTCAAGTGAGGAAGAATCCAGATATTTTGTCCTGCTGGCTAATCATTTGACTGGACTGCAATTCTGCTTGGCATGCAAATGCATTACTTACAGCCATTCTCTTCCGCGTCAAGGTGACAGTAACTGTGACAATAGACCCTGCTGTGATGTTATTGCTGTCTTCATCATCCAGCACTGAAAAGATAACCAAATACAGTACATGCAATTTGTTAATAATCCCCTGTAATATCCTTCCGTTTTGTACAAGTAAACCAAGCCAATGAGCACAACCTTGAAGTTTGGTGTCCATGGTAATGTGGGGGAAGCTTCCAAGGACTGCCATGACTTCATCATACTTCTCCTCTCCCAGAAACCTCAACATGTTCCTCCTGTCAGAGTCTTTCAGACTGACCAAGTCCTGAATACTCCGCACTTTATACTGAGAGAATGGGAATGGGAAACAGACAAGCAAATATAAATAAAACACACTACCCCAAATCAAAAACATATCACGAGATGAAGTAGTGTTGTGTATTATAGCTATACAAAGACATGTAGTGTTTAGATACTTTTTTGGAGATGCAGTATCTGAGATACTCCTCCTCAAAATGGGGCAGCTGAAGAAGAGGAGACTTGGCTTCCTGTAGCCCCTGAACCACCATCTGAGTCAGCTTCATACAGTTCTCTATAGAAGTCAATCTAGGAGCACGGAAACCTGCACATAATCACAATCTTTAAATTAAAAAACAAAAATAAAAAACCCACACAACCTACCATAAAATTATCTAAGCCAGAGAACTATGTAACAATTGTCTGCATAAGCACCTAATATTCTCATATATGTGGGTCATCCTGAGGACACTGCAGTGCCCATAAATCTCTAAAAGCATCTGCCTTTATATGGCAACATATTAATAGCAGTAAGGTTCATGTTTACTCTTCTATTTTCAGAACAGACTGATGGACAAATGAAAGGAACAATTTGTAGACCATTATGCTAATGCTACTTTAGCTTTTGCTCTGTAGTTAAGCTTTGGCAAGATTCACCCACTCAAACAAGGACCATCTAAAATGGAGCTCATTCTGTTAAAGCGATGTGTACAGGAGGAGCAACATCAGGTGTTTGACTGGTGAGGTTGATAACATATGTATGGCACAAAACTAGGAGTGCACAGTTTACACTGAAAGAGGAAATATCTGGCAATATATAGCCACAACTATGTGCAAAGTGAAAACTTATTCACAGGATATGCTTTGTAGACCTAGAATGTGCACTTTTAAAGGAACAATAGGTAAGATTAGGTTATGTAGCTCCTGGACACCCCCTACAGCTGCAGAGTGTAATTAATTTTCACATCACTGTCCTAAAATCAACAGAGGGAGGGGGTGGTTCCTACCCTCCTACAGAAGTTGCATAGAATATTTTCTGCAATGCTAAGCCCAGAGTAGTATACCTCCTCGGCTAGTGGCCATCATTGTGAGCTGGCAGCCAACATTGATCATCTCTTGGAGCAAGGCAGGACACTTTTTTACTACGAACCTCTGATCTGAAAGGAAGACACACAATCACTCAAATGCAATTAAATAAAATGTGTAAAACTATGAAGCAACAGTTCGAGTATCCAGGCTAGTGAATGTATTTGCCTAAGTGTGAGAGAGATTTGTTTACCTTCTTCAATATTCTCAGAGACCTCCATGCGCGCAAGGTGTGTGAGCACAAGAACACGAGCTTTCAGACTATAGGGGTAACAGAATGGAGGTTCCTTCTTCTTCACATTGATGTTCCCCAGCTCCCGAATCAGCTACAAACAACATGCTCAGTGTTACGAGTAGCATTTTAATTAAACAGAATACATATTTAGCAGACACATTAGTTTAACATTCCAACATTATGCTCCCTGTGCTTTGACAAATTCATTTACCTGTGGAACTTCAATGTTGTCTGTAGGTCTTATAATAGCCTCTTTGTTACTACGTGGGTCGAATTCAAATGCTGCCGTCAGCACCATCACTAACCCTGTGAAACAATGAAGAAAGACCCAAAGAAAAGTCATAAAGGAGACCATCTGTTTGGTCAAGGTGACTGCCAAGCACTTTTGTTTTATTAAAGACGATAACAAAGACCTTGCAGTTGAAGTCTGGTTAGATACTGGGGCGGTAAGGCTCCAGAGATGGTGCGAAGAATTAGAGAAGTAGTTTTATTTGCTCATAAATTGCATTATGTCAATAATAAAAAAAAGACATCTTAACTCTGAATTTTTAAGTCATTTTAGAAGTCTAAAAGTCATTCATAGTTGTTTGATGTGAAATGTTCCCTTCAACATAAACTTGAGTCAGAACTGGTCGCAGTAATAGTAAGAAATAGACATCAGAACAGTATGTTTCTAAAAGGTTATCTAACAGAAAAGCTATTACATAAAATGGTTTCCAATGTGCTACATGGTGCCCGAAACATTTTTGTGATATATTTTAAATAAGTTTTACATTTAAAAGGCATCTAAAAATACATTCGTGATGGAGGGATAGATGCAAGCCATAGTTCTCACTTCTGCATTCATATATCTAGTGTAAATCCTCCCCAGAAAAGCAGAGGTGGTTACTGCAGTAAATGTAAGACAAATTTCCTATTAATACCCTTGCTTTCTAAAATACATCAAAAGTGTGTACTTTAGCAGTGTATTTTTCTTTCTTAGCATTTATTCATATATCAAAGGCAATTTAATGTGTCATTTCAGTATGTGGCTCCAGTACAATTGACTCATGAGTCATTTTACATGGACCCAAGTTATTTGAATAGCCGAAATATATCCCCTTGGGCGAAGCTATTAATTTAAAACTGAAGTAAATTTGATCAGGCTCAAAAGATTTTCCTAAGAGGAGAATATACTTGTGTTGCATGAAAAGGTCTAGCAGTTCAGAGCTCTACTCTACACACTTCAAAACTGAATGTGTACTTACGTTTCATGTTCATGGTGGGTGTTTTGTACATAAAGTGCATGAAAAGCTGAGTTGTGTTGATGAGGATCTGATCACCACTGTAGCGAATAGAACGATACCACCATGTGCCCTAGAACACACAGAGGAACACACACATACTTGTTAACAGTCATAACTGATTTAAATATTTAAAATAGAAATCTTCAGAATTAATAGGCAAAGCATGTTTATTTATAGAGCACCTTTCATACCCAATAACAACTCCAAGTGTTTCACAGAAAGAGTAAAGGGGGAATTACACAAAGAAACCGTAGAAATAACTAAATAATTAAAATGGTAAACGATAAATATTGACAGAAAGTTCTACTTTTTTAGTTATGGACTGGTTCAGGGTGTGTTCTTGCCTTGGGCCCAGTGATTCTGGGAAGGCTCCGGACTCACCGCGACCCTGAACTGGACAAGCGCCTCCATACAATGAATGGGTGGATGAATGGATGAATTAATTAATTCTACTATTTTACACCTTTCTACCTGCTTCAATTCTAATAAGGAAACGAAGGCACACAGCAGATGCTTGCACCCTTAGAGCACAGAGTATATAGGGATCATCTTCAGTAAAGAGGTTATGAATAAAGATCGCCTCTAGCATATAGGCTACGAATACTGATCTTTAGAAGCGTTTTTTTTAATCAGCAGTTTAATTTTCTTTTTGTGGATCCAGTTAGGATATCATTATAACAATCTGTCCTGCTTGAAATTAATTCATGGATGAGTTTCTCCAGGTGTAGTTTAGTCCGAATATCTCTAATATTATTGACGTTCTTAAGGAGATTAAAGGCTGATTTTGAAACAGTTAAACATGAATACATATATT
This sequence comes from Hoplias malabaricus, assembly GCF_029633855.1. Lineage (NCBI taxonomy): Eukaryota > Metazoa > Chordata > Actinopteri > Characiformes > Erythrinidae > Hoplias > Hoplias malabaricus. Next base: position 36,141,669 of record NC_089806.1, on the reverse strand, counting down.
GCCATCTTAATCTTTTGGTTCACCAAAGTTATGTGCTACTTCCTTTGATTTGAGGACTTAACAGCCATACAGGGAGTAAGTAGGTGCCTCTTTTTTCTGTTCCCAAACAAAATTATTTTTGTTCCCAAATGTCTCATCAAGATAGTGATGTAAACAAGGCACTCACAAAGTGAGTTAAAGGGACCACAGTCATTTGAGGACAGGGCCAAATTAATCTTAGCATCATCTGCCTGTGGTAGGTCAGACTGTCTTGTAGAAGCTGGCCAAGAGTAAGCACGTATACATAAATAGGAGTGGACCAAAGATCGAAATATGTGGGACACCACGGGTCACCAGCACACTGTGAAATAATATTTTTTATTTCAAAAAAGCTGTTCCTGCCTTGCAGGTATAAACTGAACCATTTTAGAACTGTTTCTGAGAGTCCAACACACTTCCCAATCTGTCTATAAGAATTCTATAGTCAATGGTATCAAAGGCAGCACTGAGATCAAGGAGAAATAGAAGAGGTATTTTTCCAGACATTGTATTTAAGCAAATGTCATTAATAACATTAATAAGAGCTGTCTTAGTACTATGATTATGCCAGAACCTAGACCTCAATTTCTCTAGACAGCTATTTAAGAAGAGATAGCTAGTAAGTTGTTTGCAGACAATTTTCTTCATGATCATACCAATGAACTGTACATAAGTATTTGGTCTGTAATTAGAGTTGCTTATCATTTAATAAAAGACTTTATAAGAAAAGACTTTACAGCTGCAGGTTTTAATGAGTTCGGAAATATACTCATCAGTAAAATATCAACAAATAAAGTATCTTACCACGACCACAGGAAGAATGACCATAAAGGCCAAACCATACACCAGCAGAACCTGCAAACCACACGTACAGCTCAATATCAGAGGGGATAGACAAAACCCTTATGTATTTCAGGTATATGAGAATGCGGTGTTTAAAAAAATATATATGATATCAATGACATCCTACCAGCATAGAGTTTTTCTGGTCAACAATCCATGCAGGGAGAGCAATCCCAAAACTTGTGACTGGACAGCAGGGCAATTGGAAGATGAGCAGAGATGAGAGACAGAGAAAGAAAATTTACCTAGATGTAAACCACCAATTAAGGTACAGAGTTAAAAATCAGCAGTGTTTAGGGCGTTCACCTCTAGGGCCATCAGGGTTACCATGGTTCTCCCAGTTTTTCCGTGATTCCTCATTTGTTAAACTGTAAAAATAATGGAAAAACGAATACAAAAGTGACATATTCAACAACCTTAATAAAGATTAAGGTAAAACTAAAGGGGCAATAATGAAAAATATCATACAAATATAAGGAATCAAATCAAAATTTATATATGCTTTTTACAACTGATGTTCTCACAACGCAGCTTTACAGAACCCAGGGAGTACATATACTTTAGTGCAATTCTTCCTTTCTCATTGGCCATATGTTTATCTTCACAAACAACTAGGTTAATTCAGAAGTGTGTGTGCCAGTAAACATTTAGTATTTTGTTACTAATAAAAATAAATAAAATGAATAAATAAATAAGTCTATCCATACATAGGTTCGTTAAAGTTGGTAGACAATATAACAAAATGAAACTGAACGAAAACCATAGGATTTAGAAGCCTTTCAACATCAACAGCATCCAAGTTTCCACACAGTACAGTTGACATGACCAAACTGTTTTGAAAAGAGATTCCCCATATTGTTAACAAGACTTTTATTGCTCGCATCTGTGGAAGCTGGCGTTTGTGTGGGCAGGGGCTCATTTCCAACAAAGTGTCACACATTGTGTACAGAGTAATTGTTTCCAGTTTGGGGCACAACAGCAAAATGAGCAGAAGCACTATAAATAAACCTGAACAATGAAGCTCTAATATAGTGTGAAAATCCTTACGCTGAGTAAGCTTTAGCTATCTTCATGAACATGTCCTCATCTCCTCCTTTGTCAGGATGGTATTTTAGTGACAGCACTCTGTACTGTTTCTTAATCTCAGACACAGATGCCCCCTGGACACATACAAAACAAAACAGATCGTTACGACTACAAATGAACTATAGCAAAATTCAAATATCACTTTATTTAATTTCTTATTAATTAATTATAACTTTTGAGTGTCAAAAGAAAAAAGGTGAAAACCTGTTAAAAATAAGACACAATTAACTATATATTTTGGACTATTTCAGGATAAAATTAACATTTAAAATATGTATATAGAAATACACAATTTATTTTTAAATAACAAACATTTACTGTAAATTACTGTAATTAAAAAAATTGGTCTTACCGCATCCAGATTTAGGACCTCATAGGGGTTATACTCCTGGTACTCACGATCTAATTTAGACACCTTATAGGCCAGGAAGATAAATATTGCCCAACCGACCAACAGAGCTGCTTTTCTGTTGCAAAATAAAAAACAAATAAAAGGGCACATTTAACATATGTAGAATCTACTGTTAAATAAACTGATTTGCAACAAACATAAAAACTGTTGATATACAGTATGTCATCCTCCTTAATCTACAGAGCACAGTACAGAGCTTCGAAATCTAATCTGCTCTCCCCCAACACATGCAACTAAACAAATAAAGAGTAGTATATATGCATCCTCCCTTTCTCTACCACAGAACGAAATTATCAAGATGTTCAAGGTTGAATAAAACTGGAAAAAATGATGCTGTTTCATTTCAGGTATATGTAATATAGAAATGGTTTCCAAGGCAACATCTTATGATGGCACTATGAACCTATACAGTTAATATTGAAAACATTATTGCAGCATTTCTGAATTAGGAACTCTTCCTACTGAATTCTGCCTGTAATTTGACAAAGACTCAGACTTCAAGAGTTAAAAAGGCTTTACTCTCAATCTTTCAGCTGTGAGAAATCTGAACTGTACTGAAGAGAAGATGCAGATTATTTAATGTTAAATGGCAAATGCAGTTATTTAACTATTACTTATTTTAAAAAACTAACTGGATTAATCATGCCTATGATTAATTTTATCTTTTTTTTTTAAGAGTAAACAGCAGCAGAGGTTTATTGTTTAGGTTAAGGTTAATATTTTTTAACCTGGGCTAATATTATACATTTACAACTTCAGATTATTAAAACTGGATCCTAATTTTAATCAAAACGGTTTCTTAATAAGGGTTCTAATGCAGGTTCATTCATAACGAAGTCCTTATGTAATGAGAATTCAGACAAAATTATTTTTTCAAGTACATTACAACAGCTTCCAATGTAGTTTAGTACTGGAATAATTTGTTAAAACTGATATTCTGATGGTTGCATGTTTGGTTCAAAAGTTAACTAATAACACTGAGCCAAAGGATTTTAAACAGTTTTATACAAATGCATAAAAATACATATTAAATAAATTATTTAATCTTTGTTAAAATATTAATCTCATTTGAAGATTTAAATGAAAATATCGTCTAGGGTTCATGCATGAAAAATCATGTCAAACCGTCCTAGATTAAAATATCCGCTCAAACTTGTCAGTGCCCAAGGGACACATTCACCAGCCTGTCCTTTAAAACTTTGACAGCTGTGTTGTTCATCAAAGTTACTGACTCTCACAGGAATCAAGTATGTTTCTTAAATACATTGCTATAAAAAAAGCAAAGGTATTATGAGATATTTTTAAAATACATAAAATCCCTCTACACAGTAAATTATGCACCATACAACTTTTGTAAAATTAATTTTATGCTCAAGAACTCAAAAATAACTCCCATCCCTGAGCCATTCATGTATACTACAATGTGACACTGGTTATGAGATAAATTGGTTTTGAAAATCTTTAAAGCACTTTGAGAGATGATTCTTTCAGTGTGTGTGTGTGTGTGTGTGTGTTCAGATCACCCTGCCTCCACCATTCTACTGCACCACAGTAAATGACAGCAGATCTTCTATTATTAGCTGCTGCTGCACCAAGCTACATAACTAACAATACATCTCTTTAAAAGGTCCAAACAGAATGTATAATTAAACCATATGTTCCCATCTTTGCTGCAAGGACACACAGATAATTTGCATACAGAAGCAGAAGGTCCTTTGTGCAGCGTGAACCTAAAAAGTAGCATCATACCACAGTAGTGCTGTTGCACATTTCAGTCTCTCCCATACACAAGATCAAACTTACTTTAGTGTTGGGACAATGCTTTGCTGTGATTTCAAAAGCCGAAGGCGATACCACAGACATCTTCCATGAACTCTTCTCAAGCTCTTCAACCGTAGTTGCTCTGAAAGTACACAACAATTAGTAAGAAAGCTGCTTTTATAAGTAAACCTAGTAATGTCAGGCACTGATGCTGGTTGATTCTGGATATCAAAGCCCTCTGGATATTCTAACTCATTCCAAAAGATACTGAATGGTGGTCCAGCACAGGAGAGAGCCCCTTAGCACAGCTGCCACTGGATAATGTGACCTTAGCTTCATATTTTGGTCCTGTAATTTGGGCAAACTTTTTCTACAGAGATTATACAAGATGTGTGCGCACTGTTAAACATCTGTGTCAGCAACCAGTGTACCTCAAGAAAAACAGATTAATAGAAGTAGCTACAATCATTTGGACATATGCTAATAACAGTATGTTTATATAACAATCTAATGGATGTAATCACTATTTGTATCACTTCTCAATCTCGATATCTGTTTTATCCTTTGTTTTATTTTATTTATTTATTTATTATAAGTCATTAAAGTTATTTTAAAAAGGTCCAAACACAAATTACATTCATAGGAAGCGTTTTTAAATCTGCACACATCTTCAGTAAATATTAAGCACAACTCTCCATTTAACTACTGAGCCAAAGTCTTATACCATTTCTGAACTGTTATTAAAACAAGTAGCTGTGCTATGTGTGTTATACTGACATCAGATATGATGCTTTGAGTTCAGATAAAGCAAACTTAAATTGAACAAATAGCTGCCCATTTTATTTTGTAAGATTTGTAATATTCTCTACAGAGGTCACTGTGGCTGCTTTGGCAATTCTTGCCTGAGGGCTTGAAGTTACAACAGTTTTTCTAAATCCTGTCCCTTGAGTACCCCTGCACTGCACATTTTAGTGCTCTCTCCGCTCTTTGCTCAACCAGACAGTTCACCAGCAAGCCTTAAATGAAGATAAAATAGGTGTTTATGTAGCAGGGAAAGCTCTTAAATGTGTATTTTATTGAAACTACAGTGAATGAGATACAGTGAATTATACATCCATCTTATGGAGAATTATACAGAGCTAAACACACAGACGTACACACACACACATACATACATATATATATGCCTTTAAAATGAGATATATCCCAGTGCTGAGAAATGCTAATCAAAAAATGTTTTGTGCATATCTTGTGCAATTCTTCTTAATAGCAGTTGTTAAATATGGCACTACTACCACACTGTATCTGTTTCAAAGACATACCTTGACATGACAATTATTTCACTATACAGACTTAACGTTATGACATTTTTGTCACACTGCTCCTGAACCTGACAGATGTTTCCTCTACCTGGAATAAGTCAGTTGAGGATCTCAATCTGTTTAACGGATATAAATATATAAAATACAGCCTACAGCTGAAAATTTGCAAACATCTGCTTATCCAAAATATCCTCGGCTGCAGTAACAGCTTCTGCTCTTCTGGGAAATCTCTGGACTAGATAGCGTAGATTCTGTTCAGACATTGCTATAAAGAATTGATTGTATTCAGCCCACAAGAGCTTAGTTTTGGATCTCAAACTCTACTCCAAATAAGCTCAATGCTGCTGGATAGAGAACTGCTGGACGCCTATTCTGTGGGTGGCTATATAAACCTATAGCCTTAGCCATTAGGTTATTCCATTCTACTGCAAATGCGTAACTGTTTTGTTAGTAGCTTTAAAACAAATGTATTCCACAAGCTTAAAGTATTAACTTTAGGCACTAACTAGGAATTGTATCAGATAATATAGAGCAATACTGCCTCAAATATGGCATCTAGTCATATATTACTACACACAGCCAAGAGATAGACCTCCGTATCAACACGTCAGACCGTGGAGCTGATTGCTCAGACACATTACACCACAAACAGCCAGAAACTATTTATAAGCAGGATAGTATTTTTTTTTTTGGTCCCGTAGCATAATTATTCCATAAATTAGTTAAAGGATTAGAAGGTTAATTAAGGCTAATTACATGAAATAAATTTTAAAATGTGGCTTCTCACTCAAGATTCTTCAGTCCATATTAAAAGCTGCGGCAGTTACACATTTTGAAATCCCCCATGAACATTTATTAAACTCCTAAGACTCATCTATTCTCATCAGCATGATATATTTATACATAATTTCCAACAATACAGCATATCCTAACGCCTCAAGAGTGGCTCAGATACAACCCTAAACCTTTAGCTACCTTAATTCAGTGCACACAGATCTATGAATATGAAATTAGTCCCAGCTTTTTTCCCCCACCACTTGCCTCAAGCTCAAACGCCCAGCGCCGCAAAGGGCCGAGATTGGCTGCATAGGCAGATGATGTAAGAAACCCTGACTGTCTGAATTCGCCTGTTTGAAGCAATAAGTTATAAAGCAGAAATGCCCCAGCCCACTATCAACTACTTATCCCGTGCAAGATACGACACATGCGTGTTTTCAAGGTTTAAAACTTGATTGTTCCTGGAGCGTGTCTATGATAGGGGACGGATTATTAGACTGTTCAAAGCTGTTAGGTTTCCTAGCCAGTGAGCTAGCCTAACTCTGTAGGGACATTATTCAAAGAGCATATTCATTCTTTACTGTGAGACTACGGTTCACCAAAAGAACATTTAAACGGTAGCCACGACCAAAGCCTAAGAAAGCAGCGCATAAATAAACCACCCCGCAATACACGTTTGCAAAAGGTTCAAGCTAGCTCTAAGACGCTAAGTTAGCCATGTCAACAACTCTCGTGTCAACAGTTAAAGCTAACTTCACTAACAAACTACACACTGAAGGATTGTATATAAACCGCTCTTACAAACATAACCGTCAGCTAAATCCATTAACTCGTACTACTGTTTTTAACGGTCGGTCATCCTGCGGTAAGGTTAACGCATCGTATTAATGTTAGCTAGGGACCGCTAACGTGGCTGAACTGACGTGGTTTAATGATTCTTTCGACTTTAACATCGTCCATAACGTTGTACCTGCGTTCTGGTCCCGGGGCCAGAGATAATAGGTGGCGGGGATGACTATTAGACCAACGAAGGACGTGAGAAAATAGAAGAACGTATTCCCACTGTCGTCGTATTGAAACTGCTGTCCGGCCATTTCTCCGCTTCTCTCCCCCTCTCTCTCTCTCTCTCTCTCTCTCGGTCTCTCTCCTCCTCACCGCCGCTTCTCCGCCCCTCAGCAGCTCTCACACTTTCACTGAACACACACACAGGGGTCTACAAGAGTGTGTCAGGGCCAGATCTCAAAATAAAAGACTTATGTTTGTGATTCAGGTATAGAGACGGACAGTATGCGAATTCTGATGGACACAGACCCAAATGCACATTTACAGTTCTCATAGCGTAATAGGAGACATATAAAAATGACATGTGTAATTAAAGAACCCCCCCCCCCAGGGAAAATCATGTGTTTTTATATGTGTTAACATTTTCATGTTTTGTTTTTTTAAGTAAATGTATAATGTGCTAAAACCTGTTCCACTTTGAAACTGCAGTGTGTCAAAAATGTCAAAAGGGCAGTTTGAGACAGAGGTGAGAACTAATTGCATTTTTAGACGAGAAATTTTACCTCAAGAAAATTAGAAGCAGGTGCTTAAAATATAAGATATTGAAAATAGTCTTGTAAGTATGTCGAATTTTTGCTAGGGATTTTCTATATGAAACCGAGGGAACACGAGTGTTTAGAATCTATGGCTAAATTAAATACTTTACTGCAGACATAACAGCAGTAATAATATTTAATCTTATTAAATATTTAATTAATGATTAAATTTATTAATTATCAGTCCAGCAGCAGGAAGCCTATGAACCCGTCAAGTTTATGTTCAGTTATTTTTTATTATTCATTATTGCGTCTGGGTTTTTAAGACTTTTATTTTGCCGTGTTAAGATATAGTTGTTCCTGACATCGCGACTGAAAGAGGCAGGTCCGCTGCGTTTGAATACGTGTTCTTCGCATGCGCATTCCATCCAGATTTCTAAGATGGGTTTGGTGAATACAGATGAGAATGCCGTTAATGCCGTTAACAATGTGTAACTAAACTCTACTCTGTTATGAACCTCCTGTCTCAAAATAACAGTATTTGTAAACAATATTTCATTTTCTGGAAAAAGACTTAAATTACAGCATAAAACTTAATCATAAGTCTGACACTAATCCACTCATTTAAAAGATGAATTATGTCAATAATTGTGTCAATATGACCATTAAAATATACCCTACTAACGTAATATATTTGGTTCAATGATTCATACACACATTTCCATTTATAAAGGCACCCACAATAGATGGCTTTTAAATAGTTGAAAATAAATACCAAATGAAAGGTTTTCCCTTTAGTCCATTGTATTTAATTAATATACCTATTCCTCCCATTAATATATATATATATATATAGTGGACTATACATTGTACTTTATGTCAGTTGTACGACTTATTGAGTTTTTCCTACAAACAAACCACAACAATATTTACAATATTTCTCATCTAACCACAGACAATACATTTATAATTAATTACTCTACTGCAGTGACATTGTTCTTCACATGTTTGTTTTTACATTTTCTCAGAAAACAAAGTAGAATACTTTTCATGATCATCATCATCCTGACTGGGACAAAAACTAAGATTACAAAGCAAAATAGCCTCCCCAAAGATGCATATTAATCTGTGTCTGTAGAGTAACATCACTTTCAGAGATGGAAAATGTAAGTGTGAAACATCTAGAAATACAGTACATTCAAATATTAACTTGTTCCAGGGGAAATCTGAATGAAAATTTAAAGATGTAACCATTTAACATTAAACATGCCTACTGACCCAGAGCAGTATAACAGAGTGTCTTTGGTTTAAACACAAATAAAACACTTGTTTTATTCAATATCTGAATAACTACATGCACTTTTGAGGTAGAGGGCAGACTGTTTTAAAAGCTTTCTTCTAACTGGCTAATGTAGAGCAGCCTCAGGTAGCAGCTTCATCTACCATTAGTGATTCAAAGCCAAGTTATTCATTCATTCATTCATTCATTCATTGTGTGCTACAGAATATTACTCAATATGAAAAATAGCATGTTAAAGGCATGTCTAAGAAGTTTATAGTGTTATGTTGGAATACAGATGTCAGATTTCAACCAGAGCACCAATACACAAGAAACATAGGAACGTATTACAGAGGAACATGTAAAAGCACGTATTACACACAAGAAAAATGTGTATTCTGCTGTTTAACCAAAACAGTGCAATGAAAAAAAGTGTCTTATCCTATTGTTCATGCTTCATACCACAACCTGTAGTATCCTTTTGTTGAGTCTTTTTTAGGCTTTCGCCCAAGTGAAGCTGCAATATCCTGTCTTTTGGATATTCCACCCAGACTGCCAGAGTGGCCATTAGGTAGTTCATAGAAAGGCTCCTGGACATCTGAGTGTTCCTCTATATTTTCTACATAAGCACCATTGTTAGACTTCAAATACATGTTATATATTATACAGCAGGTCTTCACTGCCAGACTGGTTTGGGTTATGGAGTTCATCTGTAAACATCTGAGTCTTTGGAACTTGCTTCTCAGATTATGGAGAGAGGCTTGGATCACTTGAAGAGCTGCTTGCACTTTCAGATTGTAACGCAACTTCTTCTCTCCTAGCGTTCCATAGTCTGGGAATGGCGTGAGAATATGTTCTGAGAGTGGAAACGTGGCATCACCAATAATATGCTTCCCACGAAGCAGGTTCACTGGATCCTCCTGTAACGCCCGTCCAACCTCTGTCTCTAGAAGGACTCTGGAGTTATGCCATTTTCCAGGATGCTCAGCTGTTACGTGAGTAAAGCCACCTTGGTGGTTACAGAAGGCCATGAGCTTCACAGAGTATGCCTTTTCAGAGTCTTGATATGCCTCTGGATCTGGCACATCACTGGGCCTCTCAATGGGGATCACACAGGTACCCACCACACAAACTGTTCCAGGCAACCCGATACTAGTAGAGAACCCAGAAACAGAAGCATCAGCTTCTTTCCACTTAGGCCAACAGATCTTCTGAGCAAAATTTGCATTAACATGTGTACAGAACTCATTAAGCTGTTGGTGAATTAGTGATTCATTTGTGTGAAAGCGAGCTGCTACACTGCTGAGAGACTCCAGAGTCGAGAGCGTCCATAAACTAGCCAGCACTGCATGCATCACAGTCCATCCCTCAAGTTTACTGGTGGCCCATTCAAATGGAGACAACAAACTTGCCAACTCCTGAAGGATAAAGAGAGAAACTACATCAGACAAGTAGGAATTTCACAATACATAACATATATATTTTACAATTTATTTATGGTTGGTGATCTACTAACAGATATCAAACAGTACACACCATCATTGTTATGGAACACTTAACATATCAATTTCTAAACAAAACCACATTTCATTTTCTTGGCAGAGATCAAACATTTGAGCTGCAAATTAAGCAATGTCACAAATGTAAAAAGGATTTATACAAAACATCCACATTTTAATGGAATAAATATTTTCTACATCAAGATTAATTCATGGTTTTGGATATGAGGTTTATTAATCAACTATTGAACATCCATCTGTTATCTGTAAGCGCTTATCCATTTCAGGGTCACGGTGGGTCCAAAGCCTACCTGGAATCATTGGGCGCAAGGCAGGAATACACCCTGGAGGGGGCGCCAGTCCTTCACAGGGCAACACACACTCACACCTACGGACACTTTGAGTCGTCAATCCACCTACCAATGTGTGTTTTTGGACTGTGGGAGGAAACCGGAGGAAACCCACACGGACACAGGGAGAACACACCGCACTCCTCACAGACAGACACCTGGAGGAAACCCACACAGACACAGGGAGAACACACCGCACTCCTCACAGACAGTCACCCGGAGGAAACCCACACAGACACAGGGAGAAAACACCACACTCCTCACAGACAGTCACCCGGAGGAAACCCACACAGACACAGGGAGAACACACCGCACTCCTCACAGACAGTCACCCGGAGGAAACCCACACAGACACAGGGAGAACACACCGCACTCCTCACAGACAGTCACCCGGAGGAAACCCACACAGACACAGGGAGAATACACCGCACTCCTCACAGACAGTCACCCGGAGCGGGAATCGAACCCACAACCTCCAGGTCACTGGAGCTGTGTGACTGCGACACCACCTGCTGCACCACCGTGCCACCCAACTATTGAACATAATCTTGATAAATATGTCTTTATATGGTTTTATATTTGATGTTCATAATGTTAAAATTGTTAAACTGAAGAAAAGTATACACTTTTCAGCATACACCTGGGTACAATTTCTGAATACATTTTAAGACAATAAACAATGTCTAAGTATCAGGAAATGTATTTATTTCAAGTTTATTTTTTACTATTAATATTATTCAGTATCTTTTAGAGACATTAGTGCTTAATTTGGCTGGTTCCAACCAACTCCAAGCATTTTTAGAAATCAGTGGACTTGTGGCCCAGATTGTAGAGCTGAAACACTAAATGTTTGTATTTCACAATCACAATTTGAAAAGGTTTTTAAACCTCAACAGCTGTAAGTCAATCCTGCATAATCACTTTTAAACGGAACGTTTTACTTATGTGTAAAGGTTTTACAATTGCAATATTGACTAATTCAGTCCTACCGGAGGGTTAAAAATACTTCAGCATTTGGCAAGCAACCAAAAGACAACAAAGCAACGACATTAATGAATAATAAATATACATTAAAGCATTGAGAATAATGTTGCCGCATTTATGAGAAGTTCCCCCTGGATTTTCTTCCTTAATATGTTTGTTTCTCACTTTAAAATTTTTGCTCTCTCCACAAATGTTCATGCGTTTCCTCTCCTAATACTGTTGCATTCTCTCTTAACAAACCCCCTCCTCTGAAAATACAATTTCTGTAATGTTAACATGAATATGTGGTGTTTGTTTTCATTTGCTAGAAAGAAGTAGTCAATCCATGGAGGAGTGTTTTCACTTTAATACCACAGATTTCTAAAAACAGTATCAAATGGGCCTATTTAGACAACCAGGGTTTCTTACTTCATAAACCTACACAGCAAAATTCTCCAGTGTTAAATCAACAAAATTAGTGTTAATTTAAAACTGGTGAATTTACTGTGTATGGAACAAATCCTGTCAGCTGAGGCAGGGCTTTCAAGGGCCTTCTCCCTTGATGTTGTTTTGAAGTCCCAATGTTGTTGTGTTTTGTTTCTCTGGTCCACCTTAAACTTTCAAGACAAACTGTCTGCAGACCTACTTCAACTTGGGTCTGTGTAAGCTGAAAGTACTTCTGAAAATCCAGAACTGAGAGACTGGGAACAGTGGCACTGAAGTAGTTCCTTCTGCCTTCATCCTCACCTTCTTCATCTTCATCATCAACAAAAAGTACTTCAAAATCTCTGCAGCAAACATAGGGACACAAGGCTCTAACACTCCTGAATATTGTACAGTTAAACCAGACTCTATATATTCTTAATATACAGCCTGTGGTTTAATCACATTGATGAATCATTTTATGAATATGCACTGAATAAAAACGTTAAGAAACAATGACTAGGAAACTCAGACTTAATGTAGACAAAGCCTATAAATACTAGGACAGTATCTTTTCAACACGAAGAAAGCTTGCACCAGTAGACTTATACTTTCTTAAAATACATACATGTTTAAGTGCTTCCCAAAAATCATTTTTCATGTCTTAGCCCTAGCTAACATAAACTAGCTATAAAGCTAGCCTTCTACCGTTATTTCCCTCCCGCTAAAATCCCAAACAGACTCAAAACATTTTAGACATTAATAGTAACATAGTTCACCTGTTTTTTCGAGCTTTGTGAGGTGTTCTGGGCTTAAAATATATGCATTCATCAGCGTCTAATTCATCTGCTAATAAAAAAGCAATGCAAGTCTCCAACGCCATAATATTAGCTGTGGTGGCTGTGGGTTGCCAAGTCTCTCCAACCAAATCCCTCAGTAAGAACATTTTACTTTATATATATTTAAAAAATAATAATTCTAAGTTCTCGCTCACATTAATCAGTATGCTTAAATACCAATACATTAATAATAATTAGATTGCCTACATGTCTTCAGTTAAGTTCCAAGTACAACATTGCTGTTGACATATAACCATTTCTTGAAGTGCTGATCTCAGATCAGTTTTCCAGAATTTTTAAAATAGAAGCAGTACTGATAAATCCGTTTCAGCATCTGTAAAAGATATAATCTCCTATTTGTTAGCTACTTCATACTCCACTACACGTGAATCTGGCAACCATATACCTTCGATTATTACACTGGGTTATTCGGTACTGCCCTCTTGTGGCAATAATGAAATATTAATTCACATATTATTTATCTCGCGCACTGTATAAACAGTGTATAAATACACAAATGCTCATCCAACATTATTATTATTATTATTATTATTATTATTATTATTATTATTATTATTATTATTATTAATTAAAGTTATTAAAAGCGAGCGTTGTTGTTCCTTGCTGACGTAACAACTTCGGGAGGCTTTCTAAATCCTGGAACATTGGATTGGATTTTTTTTCGCAATTTGCGAGGTCAGGTACAGATGTTAAATGCTTAGTTTTGAATCTTAAAGATCACTCCAGCTCATCAGCCGTTAAAGGGTTTTGAACGTATACCAGCTGCTCCAGAGGTATTAAATGTATTTGCATTTTCATGGAG